>NC_139218.1:4844100-4893091 GCF_055691185.1 Crinia signifera
TACATAGACGGTCATGGATGATTTGGGCCAATTGATGATACAGCCGTGACGTTCTAGGACCATCGCCACTGTGTTCAGATGGTCCTTGAGAACCTCTGTAGATTGTGCCAGAATCAACAGGTCATCTAGATACGGAAGGACCCGGATGCCCTGGTTGGAGAGTCTGCTGCCCATCACGGCCATGACCGTAGTAAACACCCGAGGGGCAGTAAACAGTCCGAAAGGCAAAGCCTGAAACTGATGGTCCTGCAGTGCAAACGCAGAAACCGATGATGTTTCGGCTTGAAGGGGATATGCAGATGTCCAGGGATGCCATGTGGTCTCCTGGTTGTAAGGCCAGAACTAGGGCATCCCGTTAATGTTTCCATTCGGAACTCGAACCAACTTGTTGAGTCTGGTCAAGCTGAGAATGTGATGATATGCCGTTGGTTTCTGGACTAGGCGTAGAATCCTGAGCCTCGTTGAGACCGGCACTAGGACTCTGGACTGTAGGAGCTTCTGGGTGGCCTGCTCCAAGGGACTTGGAGAACTTGTGGAAAGGAGTTTGGTGGACGACTCCGGAAGGTGTGGGAGTAGCCTTGGGAGACAACATCCCCGAACCCATGTGTCTGTCGTGGATGCCAGCCAGAAGTCTGAAAACCCCAACAGGCGGCCTCCCAACTTGGCATTCCCCAGGTGGAGGCCCTTCCCATCCCGTTGTGCGGTTTGTCCTCTGGCTGAGATGAGACCCAGTGACAAAGGAGGACACATTGGTAGTGGGCACGGACTGTTGTTGGGGGGGGGGGGGGGGGGGGTAGGACACATTGTTAGCATGCAGGGACAGGGGATCGTTGAGACAGAATTACATGTATGATGTATGTAGAAGGCTGTAAGCCCCGTGTCACGCACCTTTCAGCTTCTGCACATCCTCCTGCAGCTCCGGTCCGGCATAGCGGTAGATACTGTCAGACACCGGATTCTTGTCGGTGAGGGTCTCGTTGCTGGTGTTCACCACGGCGGTGCAGTTCAGTAACGCCACATCCCCGCTCCTGTAAGGACAGAACAACCTCAGTACAAGCCACGGAGTCCCCGGGGGGACCTGAACTTGGCCCCCATGTACACACTATGGCCGCTGTGTGGGGTGAGGGTCAGACCCAGGAGTATGTGGGACATAACCAGCATGTACTCTGCAATACACTGTAACATCTGACATTCTCCAGGGTAAGAAACCACACAAAGAAGGATTATTGCGTATTTAAGTTATTAAACATTATTCCCCCTAGGCTAAGATAGAGATGTGAGGGATGCTGGCCGGGCCGGGGTGAGCGCAGTCTCATCTTATGACCCGGACCATGTGCGGAACATTGGGAGCATTGTTTGTAAGCTGCTCCTAGGTATAGCTGCTACAGATCGGGCATGCCCTGCACTCACAGCGCGGATTACACACACTGTGATATTCTGGACACAGCGAATACACAAAGGTAGACTTCAGGATACAGACCCCGGGAGCTGCGAAACGCACTGTCACACAGGCACATCGCCCTAAAACCATCAGGGGCCACCGTTAGCAGCCTCCCCCCCCCCCAGCACATATGACAGGAGCGCACCCAGCAACAGATGCTCAGACCACGAAGGCCCCAGCAATCTGACTCATTTTGAACGCCACAAGGAAGCAGCAGTTACTTATCTGCTATCTGGATACAAAGGTCACTGCACCATTACAGGCCGGCGGTTGGGGGTAGTCACAAGGGTAATACCACACTATGCGGTGCAATATGGGGCATGATAAATGGCTCCTCCCTTTATAGATCGGATCAGCGCTCACCAGATTATCACCTTCCCGTTAAGGTCTTCTCTGTAGGGGAACGGGGAGCGGAGCTCACTGTGCACAGTGCCCACGTGGCACACACCTGGCACATCGGTCCAGCAAGGTAACGTGTCCACATCCACGAAACACGAGCGGGCGCCGAGAGGATCCATGGGACGGACGCAAGCTGGATCTGCATGAAGCCGTGGCTTCGATACCTGGCAACAGAAGAGTAATGATGTCACTAATGTGCATCATGTATGACATCACGGCATGAGATATCATCATACAGACAGAGAATATGATGTGCACGCCCGTGTCACGGTAACCCAACACACATAGAGGACTGCAGAGTAATGATGTCACTAACGTACAAGGAAATTACATCACAATTCATCCGGCCTCAGGAGACCTCATACATCCAGCCTCAGTACACCATGCAGCGTGATATACCTCATACATCCAGCCTCAGGAGACCGTGCAGCGTGATATACCTCATACATCCGGCCTCAGTACACCGTGCAGCGTGATATACCTCATACATCCAGCCTCAGTACACCTTGCAGCGTGATATACCTCATACATCCAGCCCTCAGTACACCATGCAGCGTGATATACCTCATACATCCAGCCTCAGTACACCGTGCAGCGTGATATCCCTCATACATCCAGCCTCAGTACACCATGCAGCGTGATATACCTCATACATCCAGCCTCAGGAGACCGTGCAGCGTGATATACCTCATACATCCGGCCTCAGTACACCGTGCAGCGTGATATACCTCATACATCCAGCCTCAGTACACCTTGCAGCGTGATATACCTCATACATCCAGCCTCGGTACACCATGCAGCGTGATATACCTCATACATCCAGCCTCAGTACACCATACAGCCTGATATACCTCATACACTCAGCCTCAGTACACCGTGCAGCGTGATATACCTCATACATCCAGCCTCAGTACACCGTGCAGCGTGATATACCTCATACATCCAGCCTCAGTACACCGTGCAGGCGTGATATACCTCATACATCCAGCCTCAGTACACCGTGCAGCGTGATATACCTCATACATCCAGCCTCAGTACACCGTGCAGTGTGATATACTTCATACATTCAGCCTCAGTACACCGTGATATACCTCATACATCCAGCGTGATATACCTCATACATCCAGCCTCAGTACACCATGCAGCGTGATATACCTCATACACCCAGCCTCAGTACACCATGCAGCGTGATATACCTCATACACCCAGCCTCAGTACACCATGCAGCGTTATATACCTTATACATCCAGCCTCAGTACACCATGCAGCCTGATATACCTCATACACTCAGCCTCAGTACACCGTGCAGCGTGATATACCTCATACATCCAGCCTCAGTACACCGTGCAGCGTGATATACCTCATACATCCAGCCTCAGTACACCGTGCAGCGTGATATACCTCATACATCCAGCCTCAGTACACGTGCAGTGTGATATACTTCATACATTCAGCCTCAGTACACCGTGATATACCTCATACATCCAGCCTCGGTACACCATGCAGCGTGATATACCTCATACATCCAGCCTCAGTACACCATGCAGCGTGATATACCTCATACACCCAGCCTCAGTACACTGTGCAGCGTGATATACCTCATACACCCAGCCTCAGTACACCATGCAGCGTTATATACCTCATACATCCAGCCTCAGTACACCATGCAGCGTGATATACCTCATACATCCAGCCTCAGTACACAATGCAGCGTGATATACCTCATACATCCAGCCTCAGTACACCATGCAGCGTGATATACCTCATACATCCAGCCTCAGTACACCATGCAGCGTGCTATACCTCATACATCCAGCCTCAGTACACCATGCAGCGTGATATACCTCATACATCCAGCCTCAGTACACCGTGCAGCGTGATATACCTCATACATCCAGCCTCAGTACACCATTCAGCGTGATATACCTCATACATCCAGCCTCAGTACACCGTGCAGCGTGATATACCTCATACATCCAGCCTCAGTACACCGTGCAGTGTGATATACCTCATACATCAGCCTCAGTACACCATGCAGCGTGATATACCTCATACATCCAGCCTCAGTACACCATGCAGCGTGATATACCTCATAAATCCAGCCCTCAGTACACCGTGCAGTGTGATATACCTCATACATTCAGCCTCAGTACACCGTGCAGCGTGATATACCTCATACCTCTAACCTCAGTACACCCTGCAGCGTGATATACCTCATACATCCAGCCTCAGTACACCATGCAGCGTGATATACCTCATACATCCAGCCTCAGTACACCGTGCAGTGTGATATACCTCATACACCCAGCCTCAGTACACCGTGCAGCGTGATATACCTCATACATCCAGCGTCAGTAGTTCATGCAGTGTAATATACCTCCAGCCTCAGTACACCATGCAGTGTGAGATACCTCATACATCCAGCCTCAGTACACCATGCAGTGTAATATACCTTATACATCCAGCCTCAGTACACCCTGCAGCGTGATATACCTCATACATCCAGCCTCAGTACACCGTGCAGTGTTATATACCTCATACATCCAGCCTCAGTACACCGTGCAGTGTGATATACCTCATACACCCAGCCTCAGTACACCGTGCAGTGTGATATACCTCATACACCCAGCCTCAGTACACCGTGCAGTGTGATATACTTCATACATTCAGCCTCAGTACACCGTGCAGCGTGATATACCTCATACATCCAGCCTCAGTACACCATGCAGCGGGCTGGCTATACCGGTCTGGGGGCTCCATGTACTGGGGGGCTGGCTGTACATGTCTGGGGGAGGTAATAGTGGCTCCATGTATTGGGGCTGGCTGTACATGTGTGAGGGCTCCATGTATTGGGGGCTGGCTGTACCTGTCTGGGGGCTCCAGGTATTGGGGGCTGGCTGTACCGGTTTGGGGGCTCCATGTATTGGAGGCTGGCTGTACCTGTCTGGGGGCTCCATGTATTGGAGGCTGGCTGTACCTGTCTGGGGGCTCCATGTATTGGGGGCTGGCTGTACCAGTTTGGGGGCTCCATGTAATGGGGGCTGGCTGTACCTGTCTGGGGGCTGGGGTATGGCTGTACCTGTCTGGGGGCTCCATGTATTGGGGGCTGGCTGTACCGGTCTGGGGCTCCATGTATTGGGGGCTGGCTGTACCGGTCTGGGGGCTCCATGTATTGGGGGCTGGCTGTACCGGTTTGGGGGCTCCATGTATTGGAGGCTGGCTGTACCTGTCTGGGGGCTCCATGTATTGGGGGCTGGCTGTACCAGTTTGGGGGCTCCATGTAATGGGGGCTGGCTGTACCTGTCTGGGGCTGGGGTATGGCTGTACCTGTCTGGGGGCTCCATGTATTGGGGGCTGGCTGAACCGGTCTGGGGGCTCCATGTATTGGGGGCTGGCTGTACCTGTCTGGGGGCTCCATGTATTGGGGGCTGGCTGTACCTGTCTGGGGGCTCCAGGTATTGAGGGCTGGCTGTACCTGTCTGGGGGCTCCAGGTATTGGGGGCTGGCTGTACCTGTCTGGGGGCTCCAGGTATTGGGGGCTGGCTGTACCTGTCTGGGGGGGCTGGGGTAATGAGGGCTGACTGTACCTGTCTGGGGGCTCCATGTATTGGGGGCTGGCTGTACCTGTCTTGGGGCTCCAGGTATTGGGGGCTGGCTGTACCTGTCTGGGGGCTCCAGGTATTGGGGGCTGGCCGTACCTGTCTGGGGGCTCCAGGTATTGGGGGCTGGCCGTACCTGTCTGGGGGCTCTATGTATTGGGGGCTGGCTGTACCGGTTTGGGGGCTCTATGTATTGGGGGCTGGCTGTACCGGTTTGGGGGCTCCATGTATGGGGGGCTGGGGTAATGGGGGCTCCATGTATGGGGGGCTGGGGTTATGGGGGCTGGCTGTACCTGTCTGGGGGCTCCATGTATTGGGGACTGGCTGTACCTGTCTGGGGGCTCCAGGTATTGGGGGCTGGCTGTACCTGTCTGGGGGCTCCAGGTATTGGGGGCTGGCTGTACCTGTCTGGGGGCTCCAGGTATTGGGGGCTGGCTGTACCGGTCTGGGGGCTCCATGTATTGGGGGCTGGCTGTACCGGTCTGGGGGCTCCATGTATTGGGGGCTGGCTGTACCGGTTTGGGGGCTCCATGTATTGGGGGCTGGCTGTACCGGTCTGGGGGCTCCAGGTATTGGGGGGCTGGCTGTACCTGTCTGGGGGCTCCAGGTATTGGGGGCTGGCTGTACCTGTCTGGGGGGGCTGGGGTAATGAGGGCTGACTGTACCTGTCTGGGGGCTCCATGTATTGGGGGCTGGCTGTACCTGTCTGGGAGGCTGGAGTAATGGGGGCTGGCTGTACCTGTCTGGGAGGCTGGAGTAATGGGGGCTGGCTGTACCTGTCTGGGGAGGGGGAGGGGGGGGGGGGGGGGGGGGCTGGGGTAATGGGGGCTGGCTGTGCCTGTCTGGGGTATTGGGGGCTCCAGCTGGGGACGGGGGGATACCGGCGGTACAGATCTCACCTCCCGCGGCCGCCGCTACATTCCGTTGCTCGCTGTCATCTGACCGGTTGCCGGAAAGGCCCTTGTGTAAAGAGTGGGCGGTTCCTCTTGCAGACACACCCCATGGGCGGGGTTGGGACTTGGGAACGCCAGAGCGAGGGCAGTGTCCGCCATCTTGGAGCCGGGCAGCCCTCAGTGCGCATGCGCGACCTGCACGTGTCCGGTTGTGAGCACCGGGAGAGCGGCTGAGGAGAAGAGTCCGGGTAATTATCTGCCCCCGGCCCTGTGTACGCTCCTACCCCTATCCCTGCTCTGCCCCCTCTCTGTATCCCGCCCCTTGTGGTCAGGTATGTTATTACCTGTCATGGTGACGTATGAGGTGCTCCCCCATACCCCCAGCCATTGGGGATACAGGTGCTAGCTGTTAGGTACCTGGGTGTGCTGTGCCCGGGTACAGTAAGCCCCCCTGGGGTGGGCCTCGTGTCGCCCTGTTGGCCGGGGGCATCTCTAGGGGTCCCATGGTAACTAGCCCCATGTGTTGTCAGGTAATGGCCTCCCCTCTTCTGTCTCTCACCCATTAATGTCTCATTGCTCCCTGTACAGGCCGTGCTGGGCTCACCCTGAGAATAATCCCCCGTGGTACCGGCGCCATGGGACTCACCAAGCAGTATCTCCGCTACGCCGCCACTGCTGTGTTTGGGGTGGTCGCCAGCCAGAAGGCCAATGTGCGCTATGTCACCCTGCGGGGAGAGAAGGGGCGCTATGTGGCTGTCGCGGCCTGTGAGCACGTCTTCATCTGGGACACCCGCAAGGGTGAGAAGGTCGGTACTGAAACGTGATATCTCCGCCACAAGTCACTGATGTTCCCATGTGTGATATTGGGGCCCCAGGCAGTATGGTGACAGTTGTGTCTCTCATTGCAGGTCCTCATTCTGCAAGGCCAGAAGCAGGAGGTGACGCAGCTGTGCCCCTCCCCCGACGGGCTCTCGTTGGCTGTTGGATACGAAGATGGGTCCATCCGCGTATTCAGCATCCTTAGCGGGGAGAGTGGCATCACTTTCAATGGACACAAAGCGGCGGTGACTGCGCTGAGCTACGACCACCTGGGAGGCCGACTAGTGTCCGGGTCCAAGGTAATGTGACAGCTTAGCCTGCTTCTCCTGGGGTGGAGAGAGGGTCCAGACTGCTCGTTTCCTACTGGGTGACCGGTAGGGCGTACTCTCTCCGCCTGCTGGATTACCAGGGGGGTCTCTCTCCGCCTGCTGGATTACCAGGGGGGTCTCTCTGCCTGCTGGGTGACCGTGGGGCACTCTCTCTCCCTGGTGGGGGGCTCTGAATCTCCAGTGACTATGACAAGTGCATGAGGTTCTGGGTCTTCTTTGTATAGATCTATGATAGTATCTTGATCTGCAGAACATGGGGTCTCTGGTATGTCTGGTCCTGTGTTGTGTGGCTTGTGCGGTCGTCTCTCCTATACCGTGGCCGTTATGTATAGAATATATAGAGCAGAGTAATTTCCCAGGCGTCTCCAGTAACACCGCTCTCTCCGCAGGACACTAATGTTATTGTGTGGGATGTCATCAATGAGAGCGGCCTGTACCGGCTGAAGGGCCACAAGGACGCCGTCACACAGGCCATGTTCCTAAAGGAGAAGAATCTTCTGGTCACCAGGTAACCGCGAGTCCCGGCAGTTCTGCGTTGTGGGAGGGGCTCATATTTACCATAGTATTAGGGCTAATTGTCTGTCTATATACAGAAGCCTCTTCTTCCTGCAGCCTAGGATAGTGCCGTGTGCTGTACATGTCTATGTGCTGGAGTATAATGTAATTGTGCTCAGTGCGTGTGCATGTAGTGACTGGGGGATTAGCGTGTGACCCTCTGCTCTTCCCGTAGTGGTAAGGACACACTGGTGAAGTGGTGGGACCTAGACACGCAGCATTGCTTCCAGACCATGGTGGGACATCGCACAGAGGTAGGTTTCCTGAGTGTCAGCTCTTGTGACCAGCTTCTCCTAACCTGTCTCCACAACATACAGCAACGCACCACTCTGTCCGGCCGTGAGTGTTCGTGTGTTGTATGTAAAAACATAACAGAGTCAATTTACCAAAGCTTCTAAGAATGCAACAAAAAGGTGGTGTTCACAGCAACCAATGAGATTCTCTCTATCATTTCTCTATTGTGTCCTAGAAAATGATGTTCTCACCCAGTAATTGCCATCTCATTGTATTAATGTCATTGCTGTGTCCCAGGTCTGGGGTCTGACTGTTCTGTCCGATGAAAGCCGAATATTGACCGGTTCAGCAGACAGTGAACTGCGTTCCTGGACCATCTCATATGCAAATGAGGTAATTATACTATCCCCGCCCCCACGTTCCCGCCCAATACTTTCCTGTCTCCGATACTTTTTGTTTATTGTGTTCCCCCTTCATATGTCCCTCACATGCCAGACTGGCTGTAGTGTAGACACGTGGCAGCCCCCGATCTGTGTGGTCCTAGGCGGAGGTCCTCTGTAATGTCTGTGATGTGTATATCGTCCATCTTCTCCCTGTAGGACCAACCGCCTGAGGAACCGCGCATGAAGAAACCTAAAGGTCCCACAGACGTGGAGGAGGATGCCGCTGAGGATGAGGAGGTACTGTCAGACCGGGAGGACCCCGTACCCAGTCAGCGTGTGACCATTTCTCTATAGTTATGATGTATTTTGTCTGTCTCTGTTCTCAGCAGCGTATCCTGACGTGTAAGCGCCATGGTTCCATCATGCGAGATGGGCGGGACAGGGTGGTGTCCTTGGCTACGGACCGGACCAGGAGGTTCTTGGCTTGTCATGTGAGTGGCTGGTGATTCAGTAGGGGGCGCTAACGCGTTGTAGGGTTCCCGGGTGTATGCGCTATTTCCATACTGCCGCGTCTGCTTCATTTGTTATGTACACTTTGTCTCTCGCTGACCTTGGGCTGCTTTTACCTCTCCCTTCATCATGCATTAGATCCTATGCAGAACGTAATGGAGGGAGGTGGTTGGGTTCTCTCTGTGTGCGGACTGGTTGGCAGATGGGGGTATAAAGTCCCAGGATTAGGCCTAAGTGGTCACCTATTCGCTATAATTGGTAGTTGTACTTCCAGAGACTGCTGGAGCCCGGGGGATATGGCGGTACAGAGCAGAATAGAGTCTATGGGAGGGAGACGATCACAATAGTGGTGAGAGACGGGGTTCACTTCTAATTGTCCACAAAGCACTGGGTCGCCATAAATAACGTGAACTGGCCCTCGACCAACAACCCGGAGTAACCCTGTACTTGCCCCGCGGCACCCCCTGTACTTGCCCCGCGGCACCCCCTGTACTTGCCCCGCGGCACCCCCTGTACTTGCCCCGCGGCACCCCCTGTACTTGCCCCGCGGCACCCCCTGTACTTGCCCCGCGGCACCCCCTGTACTTGCCCCGCGGCACCCCCTGTACTTGCCCCGCGGCACCCCCTGTACTTGCCCCGCGGCACCCCTGTACTTGCCCCGCGGCACCCCTGTACTAAATAAATGCAAGATGGAGACGAGGTCACAGTATGCACATATGCGATTCGGTCAGATTGTCATTAGGTCGTCAGTCATAAGGTCGACACCGTTGGGTCAACAGGTGGCTAAGTCAACATGGTTTTAGGTTGACAAATGCATTAGGTCGACTGGTTGCGAGGTCGACATGGGTGTTTTCACTGTTCTTTGAGCC
Organism: Crinia signifera; assembly: GCF_055691185.1. Taxonomy (NCBI): domain Eukaryota; kingdom Metazoa; phylum Chordata; class Amphibia; order Anura; family Myobatrachidae; genus Crinia; species Crinia signifera. The sequence continues at coordinate 4,854,132 of NC_139218.1, forward strand.
GACATGTGCCGACAGGCGGTATTTCATGCCCTACCATCCACTAGGGCATGGTGGGAGAATTAGCCCTACCATCCCCCAAGCATTGCGAGGGCCTGCGGTTGACTTCCAACTGTGTCCATGTCGACTATGTCGACATTCGGGTAAAAAAACAGTGAAAAAACATGTCGACCTAGAACCCTGTCCACCTAGTTGCCTGTCGACCCAACGGTGTCGACATAATTGACCTAAGTCTGGTCGACAATACGATGGGCGACAGTGGTGAAGCTATTAGAACCCGGAGCTGCCAGAGGTCTCTGTGTAATGTCGCAGCCTCCATAATACCATGTATGTGATACTGAGTTGTCATACCCTCTAGGGCCCGGACTCCATCCTGGAAGTCTTCTGTGTCCTGAATGAGGACGAGATCAGCAAAAAGATGGAGAAGAAACTGAAAAGAGCCAAGAAGAAAAACAAGTGGGTGCAGTAAAGGGGTGGCAGCTGCCAGGGGAGTGAGGGGCTGGCGGTGGGTGATGGAGGAATGCGGGTGCTGGGGGAGTGAGTGGCTGGCGGCAGGTGCCAGAGCAATGAGGGGATGGCAGTGAGTACCGGTGGAGTAAGGGGTTGGAGGACTGAGGATCTGGTAGCGGGTGCCTGTGGGTGTTGGAGGACTGAGGAGCTGGTGGCGGGTGCTGGTGGAGTGATGGGCTGGAGGTGGGTGTTGGAGGACTGAGGATCTGGTGGCGGGTGCCGGTGGAGTGATGGGCTGGAGGTGGGTGTTGGAGGACTGAGGAGCTGGCGGCGGGTACCGGTGGAGTGATGGGCTGGAGGTGGGTGTTGGAGGACTGAGGAGCTGGCGGCGGGTGCCGGTGGAGTGATGGGCTGGAGGTGGGTGTTGGAGGACTGAGGAGCTGGCGGCGGGTGCCAGTGGAGTAAGGGGCTGTAGGTGGGTGTTGGAGGACTAAGGAGCTGGTGACGGGTGCCGGTGGAGTGATGGGCTGGAGGTGGATGTTGGAGGACTGAGGAGCTGGCGGCGGGTGCCGGTGGAGTGATGGGCTGGAGGTGGGTGTTGGAGGACTGAGGATCTGGTGGCGGGTGCCGGTGGAGTGATGGGCTGGAGGTGGGTGTTGGAGGACTGAGGATCTGGTGGCGGGTGCCGGTGAAGTGATGGGCTGGAGGTGGGTGTTGGAGGACTGAGGATCTGGTGGCGGGTGCCGGTGGAGTGATGGGCTGGAGGTGGGTGTTGGAGGACTGAGGATCTGGTGGCGGGTGCTGGTGGAGTGATGGGCTTGAGGTGGGTGTTGGAGGACTGAGGATCTGGCAGCAGATAGAGGGCGCTGCAGGAGTAAGGGGTTGGTGGGTGCCATTGTTTGGGCAATGGGAAGGGAGTAGGGAGGAGCGGGGCTGGCGGTACAGGGGCATGTGGGGTATATGCATTATAGGATGGGGCACTGTAGAATCCTCCGGTTACATAGTGACATGGATGGGTACAGTGGGGCGACGGGGAAGTCTAACGCGACCATGTTCCCCTTGCTGCAGACAGAAGGATGGTGAGGAGCAGGAGGAGCCCGTGGTGGAGAGGACCCTACAAGATGAGATTCACAAACTCGCCAACATAAAGGCCTCATCGAAAATCAAGTAATTGTGTATTTCCGTGTTGTGCGCATTGCGCTGTCTGAGGTGATTCCCATCCGCCTGACCTCCGTACTGACCCTCCGCTCTCGCTCGTTTCCCCCAGATCATGTGACCTGCTGATTTCCGCCAAGGGGGAGCTGCGGGCGGTGCTGCTGCTGCAGAATAACAGCGTGGAGTGTTTCTCTCTGCCCGCTGACCTGTCACTGGCTGGGGCCATCGAGTCTAACAAGTGCTCCCAGCTCACCCTCGGGGGGCACCGCAGTGACGTACGGACATTGGCGTTCAGCTCGGACAACATCGCTATGCTGTCAGCATCTGCAGAGTCGGTAAAGATCTGGAACAGGTACGGCCCGTGTTCTAGGGGTATCTGCTCCATTGGGCAGATGCAATAGGTCGACACAAAAAAGGTCGACATGAGTTTTCCATGATTTCTTTTCTTTCTACCGACTTGTTCTTCATGATCCAAGTGGGCAGAAAGTTATATCCCAATAGTGTGCGTGCGGGGACGCGGTACACTAATGCCCACGCGCGCGGGGGGGACGCGGTACACTAATGCCCACGCGGGGGGGGGGGACGCGGTACACTAATGCCCACGCGCGCGGGAGGGGGGGGGGACGCGGTACACTAATGCCCATGCGCGCGGGGAGGGGACGCGGTACACTAATGCCCACGCGCGGGGGGGGGGGGGGGCGGTACACTAATGCCCACGCGGTACACTAATGCCCACGCGGGGGGGGGGACGCGGTACACTAATGCCCACGTGAGGGGAAGCGGTACCCTAATACCGTGTCCTTGTCCGGATTTGCGAGCCACGTGAGGGGACGCGGTACCCTAATACCGTGTCCTTGTCCGGATTTGCGAGCCACGTGAGGGGACGCGGTACCCTAATACCGTCTCCATGTCCAGATTTTGACAGACGCAAAAAGGTTACAATTCCTGTTGACCTTTTCCTGTGTCAACTGTCCATGTGGAACTTTTTATGGTGCTGCAGGGACTGTGTGCGCACTGTAACCTGTGTCCTGTGCTGTCCGGTACCACGGGCAGGGACTGTGTGCACACTGTAACCTGTGTCCTGTGCTGTCCGGTACCACGGGCAGGGACTGTGTGCACACTGTAACCTGTGTCCTGTGCTGTCCGGTACCACGGGCAGGGACTGTGTGCACACTGTAACCTGTGTCCTGTGCTGTCCGGTACCACGGGCAGGGACTGTGTCCTGTGCGGTCCGGTACCACGGGCAGGGACTGTGTGCGCACTGTAACCTGTGTCCTGTGCTGTCGGGTACCACGGGCAGGGACTGTGTGTGCACTGTAACCTGTGTCCTGTGCTGTCTGGTACCACGGGCAGGGACTGTGTGCGCACTGTAACCTGTGTCCTGTGCAGTCCGGTACCACGGGCAGGGACTGTGTCCTGTGCAGTCCGGTACCACGGGCAGGGACTGTGTCCTGTGCAGTCCGGTACCACGGGCAGGGACTGTGTCCTGTGCAGTCCGGTACCACGGGCAGGGACTGTGTGCGCACTGTAACCTGTGTCCTGTGCTGTCCGGTACCACGGGCAGGGACTGTGTGCGCACTGTAACCTGTGTCCTGTGCTGTCCGGTACCACGGGCAGGGACTGTGTGCGCACTGTAACCTGTGTCCTGTGCAGTCCGGTACCACGGGCAGGGACTGTGTGCGCACTGTAACCTGTGTCCTGTGCAGTTCGGTACCACGGGGAGGGACTGTGTGCCCGCTGTAACCTGTGTCCTGTGCAGTTCGGTACCACGGGCAGGGACTGTGTGCCCGCTGTAATCTGTGTCCTATTCGGACCGGTACCACGGACAGGGACTGTGTGCGCGCTGTAATCTGTGTCCTATTCGGACCGGTACCACGGGCAACGACTGTGTGCGCACTGTAATCTGTGTCCTGTACGGTCCGGTACCATGGGCAGGGACTGTGTGCCCACTGTAATCTGTGTCCTGTTTGGACTTCTACTACGGGCAGGGACTGTGCACACTGTAACCTGTGCCCTGTGCAGTCCAGTACCATGGGCAGGGACTGTGTGCGCACTGTGCCCTGTGCCCTGTCTGGTACCACGGGCAGGGACTGTGTGCACAGTGTCCTGTGCTGTAGAGCGGTACCAGGGGCAGGGACTGTGTGCACGCTGTAATCTGTGTCCCTTACAGTCCATCCCCACTCACTGGAATTGTTACTGTCTGTTCCCGTAGGTCCACGCTGCAGTGTATCCGGACCATGAGCTGCCAGTATGCCCTCTGCTCCCTCTTTGTCCCAGGAGACAGACATGTCATAGTGGGAACAAAGGTGAGACCCCGCACACTACCATATAGCACACAGTGCACACATATAATACTAAGTGCATAACAGAGGTCACCACATGCAGCTGTTGTGAGCCGTGACTCCCACTCCTCCTCTGCTGCTCCACAGCCTGTGTGTTCCCTCTGCTGCTCCACGGCCTGTGTGGTCCCGCTCCTCCTGCTGCTCCACGGCCTGTGCGGTCCCGCTCCTTCTCCTGCTGCTCCACGGCCTGTGTGTTCCCACTCCTCCTCTGCTGCTCCACAGCCTGTGTGTTCCCACTCCTGCTGCTCCACGGCCTGTGTGGTCCCGCTCCTCCTCCTGCTGCTCGACGGCCTGTGCGGTCCCGCTCCTTCTCCTGCTGCTCCACGGCCTGTGTGTTCCCACTCCTCCTCTGCTGCTCCACAGCCTGTGTGTTCCCACTCCTCCTCTGCTGCTCCACAGCCTGTGTGTTCCCGCTTCTCCTCCTGCTGCTCCACGGCCTGTGCGGTCCCGCTCCTCCTCCTGCTGCTCCACGGCCTGTGCGGTCCCGCTCCTCCTCCTGCTGCTGTGCAGTCCCGCTCCTCCTCCTGCTGCTCCACGGCCTGTGCGGTCCCGCTCCTCCTCCTGCTGCTCCACGGCCTGTGCGGTCCCGCTCCTTCTCCTGCTGCTCCACGGCCTGTGCGGTCCCGCTCCTTCTCCTGCTGCTCCACGGCCTGTGTGGTCCTGCTCCTCCTCTGCTGCTCCACAGCCTGTGCGCTCCTGCTCCTTCTCCTGCTGCTCCACGGCCTGTGCGCTCCCACTCCTCCTGCTGCTCCACGGCCTGTGCAGTCCTGCTATACAATGTTCCGCTCTGGGACCGATTCTGAAACCACTCTGCAGTCAGGCATGTGCAGCGGTAGAGTGCTGCTCTTCCCACTGGGTTTTATAAATCCTGTCCAACACAGACTTTGCCAAATCCTTTCTTAGCCATTTGTAGCCCCCCCCCCCCCCCCCAGGGTCACACACACACATTTATTCCCCGCCACCTCTGTGCGCCCGGCCCCCAGGGTCACACACATTTATTCCCCGTCACCTATGTGTGCCTGGTCCCCATGGTCACATACACATTTATTCCCCGCCACCTCTGTGCGCCCGGTCCCCATGGTCACTGTCCTCTTCTGTCTTTCAGTCCGGGAAGCTGCAGCTGTTTGATTTGGCCTCGGGAAGTGAGCTGGACACTGTGGATGCTCATGACGGGGCCCTGTGGTCCATCTCTGTGTCACCTGACCAGGTAACATGACCCCCAGCTAAGCGCAGCGTGACCTGTAACGCCGGCGACTGCTGTCTGATCATCTCTTTTCCTGTCCGCTATAGAGGGGGCTCGCCACTGGGGGCGCCGATAAATCTGTGAGGTTTTGGGAGTTTGAGCTGGTGACGGATGACGCAGACGCCCAGAGCAGGTAACGCGGAACCCTGTCCAGTTCTATTACGGAGTCTATAGATACAATCTTTTCTGTCTATTGTGCTCCGGCTGCCAGGATGATGAGAGTTGTAGTGTTATGAGCAGCCTGTGTGTCACCGAGTGAATGCGGCTGGAGCAGAACCTGCTCGTGACGTCGCTGACGCACAGTGACCGGAGCAGCGTCATGGAGACGGCGTCCCCTGCTGCCTGGGGGAGGAAAGCGGGATTACAGCAGGACCAGTCGCCCAAATATATAATTCACTGTTTAGATGTAAAATATAAATGTACAGTACAGATTGGGGTCCCCCTTAGCCTCGGGCACGGAATGGCTGCACCCCGGTGATTGGGAATATTTCATTAATTGCCCATTCTTCCCGCAGCCGACGCCTCTCCGTGAAGGAGACACGCATGTTACAGATGGACGAGGATGTGTTATGCGTGCGACACAGTCCAGACAGTCGCCTTCTGGCCGCGTCCCTGTTGGACTGTACGGTGAAAATCTTCTTCGTTGATACCCTGAAGGTAAGAGCTGAGCTGTGGGGGCCACGATGTGTAACGTGGGAAATGGTGCCAGCCACTTCAGGTACAGCAGGCTTTGTTTCTTCAGTGTGGCGGGGTTAATTACAGATATCCTGATACATGTGGTGCGACCAGCAGAGCCGTCTGTCATGTTGCGTTTTATGTACTAACCTGTTTCTCTCCTCTTCCAGTTCTTCCTCTCTCTGTACGGACACAAGCTGCCTGTTCTGTGCATGGACATCTCACATGTAAGTGCCATCGCTGGGGTGGACCACATAGGAACGTGCCTCTGCCCCATTATTATCCTACTGCATGGTCGTTGGTGTAATCCGTACGCTTTCTGCCCTCTCTCCTACAGGACGGCTCCATTATAGTCACCGGCTCTGCCGATCGGAACATCAAGATCTGGGGCCTGGACTTTGGTGACTGTCACCGCTCTCTCTTTGCCCACGATGACAGGTAAGTAGATGCTCCTGGGAGTGCTGCGTACAGGGGCTTATTCTCTGTGTCACTGAACGCTCGCTCCTCTCTCCACAGTGTCATGTTCCTGCAGTTTGTGCCAAAGACGCACTTGTTCTTTAGTGCGGGGAAAGACCGGAAGGTGAAGCAGTGGGACGCCGACCGCTTCCAGCAGGTTCAAACCCTTGAGGTAATATTGGCCCCTGGAGCTCACACTCTGTCGCGATGCAACGTCAGGCGGTCCTCATAACCAACAGGTTTTCTTATTCCGCAGGGCCACCACGGAGAGGTGTGGTGCTTGGCAGTCAGTCCCAATGGCGACCATGTTGTGTCATCATCACATGACAAGTCCCTGCGGCTATGGGAGAGAACGAGAGAACCACTCATTCTGGAAGAGGAGCGGGAAATGGTGAGAGAGATGTAGCAGTCTGTGAGGGAGGAGGGCCGGGGCTGCGGTGTGTAGGATGGGGCTGTGAGGAAGGAGGGCTGGGGCTGCGGTGTGTAGGACAGGTCTGTGAGTGAGAAGGGCCCGGGGCTGCGGTGTGTAGGACAGATCTGTGAGGGAGGAGGGGCCGGGGCTGCGGTGTGCAGCATGGGCTGTGAGGGAAGAGGGCCGGGGCTGCGGTGTGCAGGATGGGCTGTGAGGGAGGAGGGGCCGGGGCTGCGGTGTGTAGGACAGGTCTGTGAGGGAGGAGGGCCGGGGCTGCGGTGTGTAGGATGGGGCTGTGAGGGAGGAGGGCCGGGGCTGCGGTGTGTAGGATGGGGCTGTGAGGGAGGAGGGCCGGGGCTGCGGTGTGTAGGATGGGGCTGTGAGGGAGGAGGGCCAGGGCTGCGGTGTGTAGGATGGGGCTGTGAGGGAGGAGGGCCGGGGCTGCGGTGTGCAGGACGGGGCTGTGAGGGAGGAGGGCCGGGGCTGTGGTGTGCAGGATGGGGCTGTGAGGGAGGAGGGCCGGGGCTGCGGTGTGCAGGATGGGGCTGTGAGGGAGGAGGGCCGGGGCTGCGGTGTGTAGGACAGGTCTGTGAGGGAGGAGGGCCGGGGCTGCGGTGTGTAGGATGGGGCTGTGAGGGAGGAGGGTCGGGGCTGCGGTGTGCAGGATGGTGCTGTGAGTGAGGAGGGCCAGGGCTGCGGTGTGTAGGACAGGTCTGAGGGTGGAGGGCCGGGGCTGCGGTGTGTAGGATGGGGCTGTGAGGGAGGAGGGCCGGGGCTGCGGTGTGCAGGACGGGGCTGTGAGGGAGGAGGGCCGGGGCTGTGGTGTGCAGGATGGGGCTGTGAGGGAGGAGGGCCGGGGCTGCGGTGTGTAGGACAGGTCTGTGAGGGAGGAGGGCCGGGGCTGCGGTGTGCAGGATGGGGCTGTGAGGGAGGAGGGCCGGGGCTGCGGTGTGCAGGATGGGGCTGTGAGGGAGGAGGGCCGGGGCTGCGGTGTGTAGGATGGGGCTGTGAGGGAGGAGGGCCGGGGCAGCATACTGGACAGGGCTGCGGAGTACGGGGCAGGTATGTGTTACATGATATGCACCTGTAATAATGCTGATGTCATTGCAGCAACGTGAGGCTGAGTACGAGGAGAGCGTGGGTAGAGGCGGGCAGCCGGTGGTAAGTACATGATCTGTGAGCACCAGCCACCTACAGACATGGTCCCAGGCACCCTGAGTAACGGGGTCTCTCTCCACAGGTGGCCGGAGAGAAGGAGGGGGAGGCCGGTCTGGCTGGGAAGAAGACCATAGAGACTGTGAAAGCTGTGAGTATAAGTGTGGTGTTACCTAGAGCCATGTATCGGGTGTATTCCAGGTGCTGTCCTCTTACTACGTCATGTCATGGGCCCTATTATATGTACACACTCCACCACATGGACCCTCACATTACCCGTGGGGCCCTATTATATGTACACACTCCACCACATGGACCCTCACATTACCCGTGGGGCCCTGTTATATGTACACACTCCACCACATGCACCCTCACATTACCCGTGGGGCCCTGTTATATGTACACACTCCACCACATGCACCCTCACATTACCCGTGGGGCTCTGTTATATGTACACACTCCACCACATGGACCCTCACATTACCCGTGGGGCCCTGTTATATGTACACACTCCACCACATGCACCCTCACATTACCCGTGGGGCCCTGTTATATGTACACACTCCACCACATGGACCCTCACATTACCCGTGGGGCCCTGTTATATGTACACACTCCACCACATGCACCCTCACATTACCCGTGGGGCCCTGTTATATGTACACACTCCACCACATGCACCCTCACATTACCCGTGGGGCCCTGTTATATGTACACACTCCACCACATGGACCCTCACATTACCCGTGGGGCCCTGTTATATGTACACACTCCACCACATGGACCCTCACATTACCCGTGGGGCCCTGTTATATGTACACACTCCACCACATGGACCCTCACATTACCCGTGGGGCCCTGTTATATGTACACACTCCACCACATGCACCCTCACATTACCCGTGGGGCCCTATTATATGTACACACTCCACCACATGGACCCTCACATTACCCGTGGGGCCCTGTTATATGTACACACTCCACCACATGGACCCTCACATTACCCGTGGGGCCCTATTATATGTACACACTCCACCACATGCACCCTCACATTACCCGTGGGGCCCTGTTATATGTACACACTCCACCACATGGACCCTCACATTACCCGTGGGGCCCTGTTATATGTACACACTCCACCACATGCACCCTCACATTACCCGTGGGGCCCTGTTATATGTACACACTCCACCACATGGACCCTCACATTACCCGTGGGGCCCTATTATATGTACACACTCCACCACATGCACCCTCACATTACCCGTGGGGCCCTGTTATATGTGCACACTCCACCACATGGACCCTCACATTACCCGTGGGGCCCTGTTATATGTACACACTCCACCACATGGACCCTCACATTACCCGTGGGGCCCTATTATATGTGCACACTCCACCACATGGACCCTCACATTACCCGTGGGGCCCTATTATATGTACACACTCCACCACATGCACCCTCACATTACCCGTGGGGCCCTGTTATATGTACACACTCCACCACATGCACCCTCACATTACCCGTGGGGCCCTGTTATATGTACACACTCCACCACATGGACCCTCACATTACCCGTGGGGCCCTGTTATATGTACACACTCCACCACATGGACCCTCACATTACCCGTGGGGCCCTGTTATATGTACACACTCCACCACATGGACCCTTACATTACCCGTGGGGCCCTGTTATATGTACACACTCCACCACATGGACCCTCACATTACCCGTGGGGCCCTGTTATATGTACACACTCCACCACATGGACCCTCACATTACCCGTGGGGCCCTATTATATGTACACACTCCACCACATGGACCCTCACATTACCCGTGGGGCCCTATTATATGTACACACTCCACCACATGCACCCTCACATTACCCGTGGGGCCCTATTATATGTACACACTCCACCACATGCACCCTCACATTACCCGTGGGGCCCTGTTATATGTACACACTCCACCACATGGACCCTCACATTACCCGTGGGGCCCTGTTATATGTACACACTCCACCACATGCACCCTCACATTACCCGTGGGGCCCTGTTATATGTACACACTCCACCACATGGACCCTCACATTACCCGTGGGGCCCTGTTATATGTACACACTCCACCACATGGACCCTCACATTACCCGTGGGGCCCTGTTATATGTACACACTCCACCACATGGACCCTCACATTACCCGTGGGGCCCTGTTATATGTACACACTCCACCACATGGACCCTTACATTACCCGTGGGGCCCTGTTATATGTACACACTCCACCACATGGACCCTTACATTACCCGTGGGGCCCTGTTATATGTACACACTCCACCACATGGACCCTCACATTACCCGTGGGGCCCTGTTATATGTACACACTCCACCACATGGACCCTCACATTACCCGTGGGGCCCTATTATATGTACACACTCCACCACATGGACCCTCACATTACCCGTGGGGCCCTGTTATATGTACACACTCCACCACATGGACCCTCACATTACCCGTGGGGCCCTGTTATATGTACACACTCCACCACATGGACCATCACATTACCCGTGGGGCCCTGTTATATGTACACACTCCACCACATGCACCCTCACATTACCCGTGGGGCCCTGTTATATGTACACACTCCACCACATGCACCCTCACATTACCCGTGGGGCCCTGTTATATGTACACACTCCACCACATGCACCCTCACATTACCCGTGGGGCCCTGTTATATGTACACACTCCACCACATGGACCCTCACATTACCCGTGGGGCCCTGTTATATGTACACACTCCACCACATGCACCCTCACATTACCCGTGGGGCCCTGTTATATGTACACACTCCACCACATGGACCCTCACATTACCCGTGGGGCCCTGTTATATGTACACACTCCACCACATGGAACCTCACATTACCCGTGGGGCCCTGTTATATGTACACACTCCACCACATGCACCCTTACATTACCCGTGGGGCCCTGTTATATGTACACACTCCACCACATGGACCCTCACATTACCCGTGGGGCCCTATTATATGTACACACTCCACCACATGGACCCTCACATTACCCGTGGGGCCCTGTTATATGTACACACTCCACCACATGGACCCTCAATGTTACATGATCCTAGTATGGAGCCCTCCTCTACCTCTGTCATATACTAGTTTGTAGAATCCCCCGCGCCTCCATGTCACATGATCTTAGTTATGATCCTGCCCCTCCCCTCCATGTCACATGATCTTAGTTTGGATCCTGCCCCTCCCCTCCATGTCACATGATCTTAGTTTGGATCCTGCCCCGCCCCTCCATGTCTCATGATCTTAGTTTGGATCCTGCCCCTCCCCTCCATGTCACATGACTGTTGATTGGATCCCTGTAGAGTAAACTGGTTATCTCTTGCAGACGGAGCGCATTATGGAGGCCGTTGAGCTACACAGAGAAGAGAGCGGCCGATTGGAGGAGCATCAGGCGCTGTGCAGGGCTGCAGGGAAAGAGGTGATGCAGCAGAATGTTGGGGTTATAGACAGTGCTGTCAGATGACACTGTGGATCTGTGATTAATGCAAATAACTCTTATTTTCCACACTCAGCTTCCCCGGAAGATTCACCCGATCCTGCAGGCATATGGGAACATACCGGTAAGACTCTGCCCACGATCACATGACTGTTACTGAGAGAGGGGATCGCCCATGTACTGGCAGAAGCATGCTCGGTGAGCTGCTAGGACACATCCGATGCTGTCAGCCGTCATTGGCTGTGCATGATCACATGACTGTTACTGAGAGAGGGGATCGCCCATGTACTGGCAGAAGCATGCTCAGTGAGCTGCTAGGACACATCCGATGTGGTCAGCCATCATTGGCTGTGCATGATCACATGACTGTTACTGAGAGAGGGGATCGCCCATGTACTGGCAGAAGCATGCTCAGTGAGCTGCTAGGACACATCCGATGTGGTCAGCCATCATTGGCTGTGCATGATCACATGACTGTTACTGAGAGAGGGAACCGCCCATGTACTGGCAGAAGCATGCTCGGTGAGCTGCTAGGACACATCCGATGCTGTCAGCTGTCATTGGCTGTGCATGATCACATGACTGTTACTGAGAGAGGGGACCGCCCATGTACTGGCAGAAGCATGCTCGGTGAGCTGCTAGGACACATCCGGTGCTGTCAGCCGTCATTGGCTGTGCATGATCACATGACTGTTACTGAGAGAGGGGACCGCCCATGTACTGGCAGAAGCATGCTCAGTGAGCTGCTAGGACACATCCGATGCTGTCAGCTGTCATTGGCTGTGCATGATCACATGACTGTTACTGAGAGAGGGGACCGCCCATGTACTGGCAGAAGCATGCTCGGTGAGCTGCTAGGACACATCCGGTGCTGTCAGCCATCATTGGCTGTGCATGATCACATGACTGTTACTGAGAGAGGGGACCGCCCATGTACTGTCAGAAGCATGCTCAGTGAGCTGCTAGGACACATCCGATGCGGTCAGCCATTATTGGCTCTGCATGATCACATGACTGTTACTGAGAGAGGGGACCGCCCATGTACTGGCAGAAGCATGCTCAGTGAGCTGCTAGGACACATCCGATGCTGTCAGCCGTCATTGGCTCTGCATGATCACATGACTGTTACTGAGAGAGGGGACCGCCCATGTACTGTCAGAAGCATGCTCGGTGAGCTGCTAGGACACATCCGATGCTGTCAGCCGTCATTGGCTGTGCATGATCACATGACTGTTACTGAGAGAGGGGACCGCCCATGTACTGGCAGAAGCATGCTCAGTGAGCTGCTAGGACACATCCGGTGCTGTCAGCCATTATTGGCTGTGCATGATCACATGACTGTTACTGAGAGAGGGGACCGCCCATGTACTGGCAGAAGCATGCTCAGTGAGCTGCTAGGACACATCCGATGCTGTCAGCTGTCATTGGCTGTGCATGATCACATGACTGTTACTGAGAGAGGGGACCGCCCATGTACTGGCAGAAGCATGCTCAGTGAGCTGCTAGGACACATCCGATGCTGTCAGCTGTCATTGGCTGTGCATGATCACATGACTGTTACTGAGAGAGGGGACCGCCCATGTACTGGCAGAAGCATGCTCGGTGAGCTGCTAGGACACATCCGGTGCTGTCAGCCATCATTGGCTGTGCATGATCACATGACTGTTACTGAGAGAGGGGACCGCCCATGTACTGTCAGAAGCATGCTCAGTGAGCTGCTAGGACACATCCGATGCGGTCAGCCATTATTGGCTCTGCATGATCACATGACTGTTACTGAGAGAGGGGACCGCCCATGTACTGGCAGAAGCATGCTCAGTGAGCTGCTAGGACACATCCGATGCTGTCAGCCGTCATTGGCTGTGCATGATCACATGACTGTTACTGAAAGAGGGGACCACCCATGTACTGGCAGAAGCATGCTCAGTGAGCTGCTAGGACACATCCGATGCTGTCAGCAGTCATTGGCTGTGCATGATCACATGACTGTTACTGAAAGAGGGGACCACCCATGTACTGGCAGAAGCATGCTCAGTGAGCTGCTAGGACACATCCGGTGCTGTCAGCTGTCATTGGCTCTGCATGATCACATGACTGTTACTGAGAGAGGGGACCGCCCATGTACTGGCAGAAGCATGCTCAGTGAGCTGCTAGGACACATCCGGTGCTGTCAGCTGTCATTGGCTCTGCATGATCACATGACTGTTACTGAGAGAGGGGACCGCCCATGTACTGTCAGAAGCATGCTCAGTGAGCTGCTAGGACACATCCGGTGCTGTCAGCCATTATTGGCTGTGCATGATCACATGACTGTTACTGAGAGAGGGGACCGCCCATGTACTGGCAGAAGCATGCTCAGTGAGCTGCTAGGACACATCCGATGCTGTCAGCCGTCATTGGCTCTGCATGATCACATGACTGTTACTGAGAGAGGGAACCGCCCATGTACTGGCAGAAGCATGCTCAGTGAGCTGCTAGGACACATCCGATGCGGTCAGCCACCATTGGCTCTGCATGATCACATGACTGTTACTGAGAGAGGGGACCGCCCATGTACTGGCAGAAGCATGCTCGGTGAGCTGCTAGGACACATCCGATGCTGTCAGCTGTCATTGGCTCTGCATGATCACATGACTGTTACTGAGAGAGGGGACCGCCCATGTACTGGCAGAAGCATGCTCAGTGAGCTGCTAGGACACATCCGGTGCTGTCAGCCATCATTGGCTGTGCATGATCACATGACTGTTACTGAGAGAGGGGACCGCCCATGTACTGGCAGAAGCATGCTCAGTGAGCTGCTAGGACACATCCGGTGCTGTCAGCTGTCATTAGCTCTGCATGATCACATGACTGTTACTGAGAGAGGGGACCGCCCATGTACTGGCAGAAGCATGCTCAGTGAGCTGCTAGGACACATCCGATGCTGTCAGCCTCCATTGGCTCTGCATGATCACATGACTGTTACTGAGAGAGGGGACCGCCCATGTACTGGCAGAAGCATGCTCAGTGAGCTGCTAGGACACATCCGGTGCTGTCAGCTGTCATTGGCTCTGCATGATCACATGACTGTTACTGAGAGAGGGGACCGCCCATGTACTGGCAGAAGCATGCTCAGTGAGCTGCTAGGACACATCCGGTGCTGTCAGCTGTCATTGGCTCTGCATGATCACATGACTGTTACTGAGGGGACCGCCCATGTACTGGCAGAAGCATGCTCAGTGAGCTGCTAAGACACATCCGATGCTGTCAGCCAGCATTGGCTCTGCATGATCACATGACTGTTACTGAGAGAGGGGACCGCCCATGTACTGGCAGAAGCATGTTCGGTGAGCTGCTAGGACACATCCGATGCTGTCAGCTGTCATTGGCTCTGCATGATCACATGACTGTTACTGAGAGAGGGGACCGCCCATGTACTGGCAGAAGCATGCTCAGTGAGCTGCTAGGACACATCCGGTGCTGTCAGCCGTCATTGGCTGTGCATGATCACATGACTGTTACTGAGAGAGGGGACCGCCCATGTACTGGCAGAAGCATGCTCAGTGAGCTGCTAGGACACATCCGGTGCTGTCAGCTTTCATTGGCTCTGCATGATCACATGACTGTTACTGAGAGAGGGGACCGCCTATGTACTGGCAGAAGCATGCTCAGTGAGCTGCTAGGACACATCCGGTGCTGTCAGCCATCATTGGCTGTGCATGATCACATGACTGTTACTGAGAGAGGGGACCGCCCATGTACTGGCAGAAGCATGCTCAGTGAGCTGCTAGGACACATCCGATGCTGTCAGCTGTCATTGGCTCTGCATGATCACATGACTGTTACTGAGAGAGGGGACCGCCCATGTACTGGCAGAAGCATGCTCAGTGAGCTGCTAGGACACATCCGGTGCTGTCAGCCTCCATTGGCTCTGCATGATCACATGACTGTTACTGAGAGAGGGGACCGCCCATGTACTGGCAGAAGCATGCTCGGTGAGCTGCTAGGACACATCCGATGCTGTCAGCTGTCATTGGCTGTGCATGATCACATGACTGTTACTGAGAGAGGGAACCGCCCATGTACTGGCAGAAGCATGCTCAGTGAGCTGCTAGGACACATCTGATGCGGTCAGCCATTATTTGCTCTGCATGATCACATGACTTTTACTGAGAGAGGGGATCGCCAATGTACTGGCAGAAGCATGCTCAATGAGCTGCTAGGACACATCCGATGCCGTCAGCCTCCATTGGCTCTGCATGATCACATGACTGTTACTGAGAGAGGGAACCGCCCATGTACTGGCAAAAGCATGCTCAGTGAGCTGCTAGGACATATCCGATGCTGTCAGCCGTCATTGGCTGTGCATGATCACATGACTGTTACTGAGAGAGGGAACCGCCCATGTACTGGCAGAAGCATGCTCGGTGAGCTGCTAGGACACATCCGATGCTGTCAGCCATTATTTGCTCTGCATGATCACATGACTTTTACTGAGAGAGGGGATCGCCAATGTACTGGCAGAAGCATGCTCAGTGAGCTGCTAGGACACATCCGATGCTGTCAGCCGTCATTGGCTATGCATGATCACATGACTGTTACTGAGAGAGGGGATCGCCAATGTACTGGCAGAAGCATGCTCAGTGAGCTGCTAGGACACATCCGGTGCTGTCAGCCGTCATTGGCTCTGCATGATCACATGACTGTTACTGAGAGAGGGGACCGCCCATGTACTGGCAGAAGCATGCTCAGTGAGCTGCTAGGACACATCCGATGCGGTCAGCCGTAATTGGCTCTGCATGATCACATGACTGTTACTGAGAGAGGGGACCGCCCATGTACTGGCAGAAGCATGCTCAGTGAGCTGCTAGGACACATCCGATGCTGTCAGCCGTCATTGGCTCTGCATGATCACATGACTGTTACTGAGAGAGGGGACCGCCCATGTACTGGCAGAAGCATGCTCAGTGAGCTGCTAGGACACATCCGATGCTGTCAGCTGTCATTGGCTCTGCATGATCACATGACTGTTACTGAGAGAGGGGACCGCCCATGTACTGGCAGAAGCATGCTCAGTGAGCTGCTAGGACACATCCGGTGCTGTCAGCCTTCATTGGCTCTGCATGATCACATGACTGTTACTGAGAGAGGGGACCGCTCATGTACTGGCAGAAGCATGCTCAGTGAGCTGCTAGGACACATCCGGTGCTGTCAGCTGTCATTGGCTCTGCATGATCACATGACTGTTACTGAGAGAGGGAACCGCCCATGTACTGGCAGAAGCATGCTCAGTGAGCTGCTAGGACACATCCGATGCTGTCAGCCATTATTGGCTCTGCATGATCACATGACTGTTACTGAGAGAGGGGACCGCCCATGTACTGGCAGAAGCATGCTCAGTGAGCTGCTAGGACACATCCGGTGCTGTCAGCCGTCATTGGCTCTGCATGATCACATGACTGTTACTGAGAGAGGGGACCGCCCATGTACTGGCAGAAGCATGCTCGGTGAGCTGCTAGGACACATCCGGTGCTGTCATTGGCTCTGCATGATCACATGACTGTTACTGAGAGAGGGGACCGCCCATGTACTGGCAGAAGCATGCTCAGTGAGCTGCTAGGACACATCCGATGCTGTCAGCCGTCATTGGCTGTGCATGATCACATGACTGTTACTGAGAGAGGGGACCGCCCATGTACTGGCAGAAGCATGCTCGGTGAGCTGCTAGGACACATCCGGTGCTGTCAGCCATCATTGGCTGTGCATGATCACATGACTGTTACTGAGAGAGGGGACCGCCCATGTACTGTCAGAAGCATGCTCAGTGAGCTGCTAGGACACATCCGATGCGGTCAGCCATTATTGGCTCTGCATGATCACATGACTGTTACTGAGAGAGGGGACCGCCCATGTACTGGCAGAAGCATGCTCAGTGAGCTGCTAGGACACATCCGATGCTGTCAGCCGTCATTGGCTGTGCATGATCACATGACTGTTACTGAAAGAGGGGACCACCCATGTACTGGCAGAAGCATGCTCAGTGAGCTGCTAGGACACATCCGATGCGGTCAGCCGTCATTGGCTCTGCATGATCACATGACTGTTACTGAGAGAGGGGACCGCCCATGTACTGGCAGAAGCATGCTCAGTGAGCTGCTAGGACACATCCGATGCTGTCAGCCGTTATTGGCTCTGCATGATCACATAACTGTTACTGAGAGAGGGGACCGCCCATGTACTGGCAGAAGCATGCTCAGTGAGCTGCTAGGACACATCCGGTGCTGTCAGCCGTCATTGGCTCTGCATGATCACATGACTGTTACTGAGAGAGGGGACCGCCCATGTACTGTCAGAAGCATGCTCAGTGAGCTGCTAGGACACATCCGGTGCTGTCAGCCATTATTGGCTGTGCATGATCACATGACTGTTACTGAGAGAGGGGACCGCCCATGTACTGGCAGAAGCATGCTCAGTGAGCTGCTTGGACACATCCGATGCGGTCAGCCGTCATTGGCTCTGCATGATCACATGACTGTTACTGAGAGAGGGGACCGCCCATGTACTGGCAGAAGCATGCTCGGTGAGCTGCTAGGACACATCCGGTGCTGTCATTGGCTCTGCATGATCACATGACTGTTACTGAGAGAGGGGACCGCCCATGTACTGGCAGAAGCATGCTCGGTGAGCTGCTAGGACACATCCGATGCTGTCAGCCGTCATTGGCTGTGCATGATCACATGACTGTTACTGAGAGATTGAACCGCCCATGTACTGGCAGAAGCATGCTCGGTGAGCTGCTAGGACACATCCGATGCGGTCAGCCGTCATTGGCTGTGCATGATCACATGACTGTTACTGAGAGAGGGAACCGCCCATGTACTGGCAGAAGCATGCTCAGTGAGCTGCTAGGACATATCCGATGCTGTCAGCCGTCATTGGCTGTGCATGATCACATGACTGTTACTGAGAGAGGGAACCGCCCATGTACTGGCAGAAGCATGCTCGGTGAGCTGCTAGGACACATCCGATGCTGTCAGCCATTATTTGCTCTGCATGATCACATGACTTTTACTGAGAGAGGGGATCGCCAATGTACTGGCAGAAGCATGCTCAATGAGCTGCTAGGACACATCCGATGCCGTCAGCCTCCATTGGCTCTGCATGATCACATGACTGTTACTGAGAGAGGGAACCGCCCATGTACTGGCAGAAGCATGCTCAGTGAGCTGCTAGGACATATCCGATGCTGTCAGCCGTCATTGGCTGTGCATGATCACATGACTGTTACTGAGAGAGGGAACCGCCCATGTACTGGCAGAAGCATGCTCGGTGAGCTGCTAGGACACATCCGATGCTGTCAGCCATTACTTGCTCTGCATGATCACATGACTTTTACTGAGAGAGGGGATCGCCAATGTACTGGCAGAAGCATGCTCAGTGAGCTGCTAGGACACATCCGATGCTGTCAGCCGTCATTGGCTATGCATGATCACATGACTTTTACTGAGAGAGGGAACCGCCCATGTACTGGCAGAAGCATGCTCAGTGAGCTGCTAGGACACATCCGATGCTGTCAGCCATTATTGGCTCTGCATGATCACATGACTGTTACTGAGAGAGGGGACCGCCCATGTACTGTCAGAAGCATGCTCGGTGAGCTGCTAGGACACATCCGGTGCTGTCAGCCGTCATTGGCTCTGCATGATCACATGACTGTTACTGAGAGAGGGGACCGCCCATGTACTGGCAGAAGCATGCTCAGTGAGCTGCTAGGACACATCCGGTGCTGTCAGCCGTCATTGGCTCTGCATGATCACATGACTGTTACTGAGAGAGGGGACCGCCCATGTACTGGCAGAAGCATGCTCGGTGAGCTGCTAGGACACATCCGGTGCTGTCATTGGCTCTGCATGATCACATGACTGTTACTGAGAGAGGGGACCGCCCATGTACTGGCAGAAGCATGCTCAGTGAGCTGCTAGGACACATCCGATGCTGTCAGCCACCATTGGCTGTGCATGATCACATGACTGTTACTGAGAGAGGGGACCGCCCATGTACTGGCAGAAGCATGCTCAGTGAGCTGCTAGGACACATCCGGTGCTGTCAGCCGTCATTGGCTGTGCATGATCACATGACTGTTACTGAGAGAGGGGACCGCCCATGTACTGGCAGAAGCATGCTCGGTGAGCTGCTAGGACACATCCGGTGCTGTCAGCCATCATTGGCTGTGCATGATCACATGACTGTTACTGAGAGAGGGGACCGCCCATGTACTGTCAGAAGCATGCTCAGTGAGCTGCTAGGACACATCCGATGCGGTCAGCCATTATTGGCTCTGCATGATCACATGACTGTTACTGAGAGAGGGGACCGCCCATGTACTGGCAGAAGCATGCTCAGTGAGCTGCTAGGACACATCCGATGCTGTCAGCCCTCATTGGCTGTGCATGATCACATGACTGTTACTGAAAGAGGGGACCACCCATGTACTGGCAGAAGCATGCTCAGTGAGCTGCTAGGACACATCCGATGCGGTCAGCCGTCATTGGCTCTGCATGATCACATGACTGTTACTGAGAGAGGGGACCGCCCATGTACTGGCAGAAGCATGCTCAGTGAGCTGCTAGGACACATCCGATGCTGTCAGCCGTTATTGGCTCTGCATGATCACATGACTGTTACTGAGAGAGGGGACCGCCCATGTACTGGCAGAAGCATGCTCAGTGAGCTGCTAGGACACATCCGGTGCTGTCAGCCGTCATTGGCTCTGCATGATCACATGACTGTTACTGAGAGAGGGGACCGCCCATGTACTGTCAGAAGCATGCTCAGTGAGCTGCTAGGACACATCCGGTGCTGTCAGCCATTATTGGCTGTGCCTGATCACATGACTGTTACTGAGAGAGGGGACCGCCCATGTACTGGCAGAAGCATGCTCGGTGAGCTGCTAGGACACATCCGATGCTGTCAGCCAGCATTGGCTCTGCATGATCACATGACTGTTACTGAGAGAGGGGACCGCCCATGTACTGGCAGAAGCATGCTCGGTGAGCTGCTAGGACACATCCGATGCTGTCAGCTGTCATTGGCTCTGCATGATCACATGACTGTTACTGAGAGAGGGGACCGCCCATGTACTGGCAGAAGCATGCTCAGTGAGCTGCTAGGACACATCCGGTGCTGTCAGCCGTCATTGGCTGTGCATGATCACATGACTGTTACTGAGAGAGGGGACCGCCCATGTACTGGCAGAAGCATGCTCAGTGAGCTGCTAGGACACATCTGATGCGGTCAGCCATTATTGGCTCTGCATGATCACATGACTGTTACTGAGAGAGGGGACCGCCCATGTACTGGCAGAAGCATGCTCAGTGAGCTGCTAGGACACATCCGGTGCTGTCAGCCTCCATTGGCTCTGCATGATCACATGACTGTTACTGAGAGAGGGGACCGCCCATGTACTGGCAGATGCATGCTCAGTGAGCTGCTAGGACACATCCGGTGCTGTCAGCCGTCATTGGCTCTGCATGATCACATGACTGTTACTGAGAGAGGGGACCGCCCATGTACTGGCAGAAGCATGCTCGGTGAGCTGCTAGGACACATCCGGTGCTGTCAGCTGTCATTGGCTCTGCATGATCACATGACTGTTACTGAGAGAGGGGACCGCCCATGTACTGGCAGAAGCATGCTCGGTGAGCTGCTAGGACACATCCGATGCGGTCAGCCGTCATTGGCTCTGCATGATCACATGACTGTTACTGAGAGAGGGGACCGCCCATGTACTGGCAGAAGCATGCTCGGTGAGCTGCTAAGACACATCCGATGCTGTCAGCCAGCATTGGCTCTGCATGATCACATGACTGTTACTGAGAGAGGGGACCGCCCATGTACTGGCAGAAGCATGCTCGGTGAGCTGCTAGGACACATCCGATGCTGTCAGCTGTCATTGGCTCTGCATGATCACATGACTGTTACTGAGAGAGGGGACCGCCCATGTACTGGCAGAAGCATGCTCAGTGAGCTGCTAGGACACATCCGGTGCTGTCAGCCATCATTGGCTGTGCATGATCACATGACTGTTACTGAAAGAGGGGACCACCCATGTACTGGCAGAAGCATGCTCAGTGAGCTGCTAGGACACATCCGGTGCTGTCAGCCGTCATTGGCTCTGCATGATCACATGACTGTTACTGAGAGAGGGGACCGCCCATGTACTGGCAGAAGCATGCTCAGTGAGCTGCTAGGACACATCCGGTGCTGTCAGCTGTCATTGGCTCTGCATGATCACATGACTGTTACTGAGAGAGGGGACCGCCCATGTACTGGCAGAAGCATGCTCAGTGAGCTGCTAGGACACATCCGATGCTGTCAGCCGTCATTGGCTGTGCATGATCACATGACTGTTACTGAGAGAGGGGACCGCCCATGTACTGGCAGAAGCATGCTCAGTGAGCTGCTAGGACACATCCGATGCTGTCAGCCAGCATTGGCTCTGCATGATCACATGACTGTTACTGAGAGAGGGAACCGCCCATGTACTGGCAGAAGCATGCTCAGTGAGCTGCTAGGACACATCCGGTGCTGTCAGCCAGCATTGGCTGTGCATGATCACATGACTGTTACTGAGAGAGGGGAACGCCCATGTACTGGCAGAAGCATGCTCAGTGAGCTGCTAGGACACATCCGATGCTGTCAGCCAGCATTGGCTGTGCATGATCACATGACTGTTACTGAGAGAGGGGACCGCCCATGTACTGGCAGAAGCATGCTCAGTGAGCTGCTAGGACACATCCGATGCTGTCAGCCGTCATTGGCTCTGCATGATCACATGACTGTTACATAGAGGGAACCACCCATGTACTGGCAGAAGCATGCTCAGTGAGCTGCTAGGACACATCCGATGCTGTCAGCCATCATTGGCTGTGCATGATCACATGACTGTTACTGAGAGAGGGGACCGCCCATGTACTGGCAGAAGCATGCTCAGTGAGCTGCTAGGACACATCTGATGCTGTCAGCTGTCATTGGCTGTGCATGATCACATGACTGTTACTGAGAGAGGGGACCGCCCATGTACTGGCAGAAGCATGCTCAGTGAGCTGCTAGGACACATCTGATGCTGTCAGCTGTCATTGGCTGTGCATGATCACATGACTGTTACTGAGAGAGGGGACCGCCCATGTACTGGCAGAAGCATGCTTAGTGAGCTGCTAGGACACATCCGATGCTGTCAGCTGTCATTGGCTCTGCATGATCACATGACTGTTACTGAGAGAGGGGACCGCCCATGTACTGGCAGAAGCATGCTCAGTGAGCTGCTAGGACACATCTGATGCGGTCAGCCGTCATTGGCTCTGCATGATCACATGACTGTTACTGAGAGAGGGGACCGCCCATGTACTGGCAGAAGCATGCTCAGTGAGCTGCTAGGACACATCCGGTGCTGTCAGCTGTCATTGGCTGTGCATGATCACATGACTGTTACTGAGAGAGGGAACCGCCCATGTACTGGCAGAAGCATGCTCAGTGAGCTGCTAGGACACATCCGGTGCTGTCAGCCACCATTGGCTCTGCATGATCACATGACTGTTACTGAGAGAGGGGACCGCCCATGTACTGGCAGAAGCATGCTCAGTGAGCTGCTAGGACACATCCGGTGCTGTCAGCCGTCATTGGCTCTGCATGATCACATGACTGTTACTGAGAGAGGGGACCGCCCATGTACTGGCAGAAGCATGCTCAGTGAGCTGCTAGGACACATCCGATGCTGTCAGCCACCATTGGCTGTGCATGATCACATGACTGTTACTGAGAGAGGGGACCGCCCATGTACTGGCAGAAGCATGCTCAGTGAGCTGCTAGGACACATCCGATGCGGTCAGCCATTATTGGCTCTGCATGATCACATGACTTTTACTGAGAGAGGGGATCGCCCATGTACTGGCAGAAGCATGCTCAGTGAGCTGCTAGGACACATCCGATGCTGTCAGCTGTCATTGGCTGTGCATGATCACATGACTGTTACTGAGAGAGGGGACCGCCCATGTACTGGCAGAAGCATGCTCAGTGAGCTGCTAGGACACATCCGATGCTGTCAGCTGTCATTGGCTCTGCATGATCACATGACTGTTACTGAGAGAGGGGACCGCCCATGTACTGGCAGAAGCATGCTCGGTGAGCTGCTAGGACACATCCGGTGCTGTCAGCCGTCATTGGCTGTGCATGATCACATGACTGTTACTGAGAGAGGGGACCGCCCATGTACTGGCAGAAGCATGCTCAGTGAGCTGCTAGGACACATCCGGTGCTGTCAGCCGTCATTGGCTCTGCATGATCACATGACTGTTACTGAGAGAGGGGACCGCCCATGTACTGGCAGAAGCATGCTCAGTGAGCTGCTAGGACACATCCGGTGCTGTCAGCTGTCATTGGCTCTGCATGATCACATGACTGTTACTGAGAGAGGGGACCGCCCATGTACTGTCAGAAGCATGCTCAGTGAGCTGCTAGGACACATCCGGTGCTGTCAGCCGTCATTGGCTCTGCATGATCACATGACTGTTACTGAGAGAGGGGACCGCCCATGTACTGGCAGAAGCATGCTCAGTGAGCTGCTAGGACACATCCGGTGCTGTCATCCGTCATTGGCTCTGCATGATCACATGACTGTTACTGAGAGAGGGGACCACCCATGTACTGGCAGAAGCATGCTCGGTGAGCTGCTAGGACACATCCGGTGCTGTCATTGGCTCTGCATGATCACATGACTGTTACTGAGAGAGGGGACCGCCCATGTACTGGCAGAAGCATGCTCAGTGAGCTGCTAGGACACATCCGATGCTGTCAGCCACCATTGGCTGTGCATGATCACATGACTGTTACTGAGAGAGGGGACCGCCCATGTACTGGCAGAAGCATGCTCAGTGAGCTGCTAGGACACATCCGATGCGGTCAGCCATTATTGGCTCTGCATGATCACATGACTGTTACTGAGAGAGGGGACCGCCCATGTACTGGCAGAAGCATGCTCAGTGAGCTGCTAGGACACATCCGATGCGGTCAGCCGTCATTGGCTCTGCATGATCACATGACTGTTACTGAGAGAGGGGACCGCCCATGTACTGGCAGAAGCATGCTCGGTGAGCTGCTAGGACACATCCGGTGCTGTCATTGGCTCTGCATGATCACATGACTGTTACTGAGAGAGGGGACCGCCCATGTACTGGCAGAAGCATGCTCAGTGAGCTGCTAGGACACATCCGGTGCTGTCAGCCGTCATTGGCTCTGCATGATCACATGACTGTTACTGAGAGAGGGGACCGCCCATGTTCTGGCAGAAGCATGCTCAGTGAGCTGCTAGGACACATCCGGTGCTGTCAGCCATCATTGGCTGTGCATGATCACATGACTGTTACTGAGAGAGGGGACCGCCCATGTACTGGCAGAAGCATGCTCGGTGAGCTGCTAGGACACATCCGATGCCGTCAGCCTCCATTGGCTCTGCATGATCACATGACTGTTACTGAGAGAGGGGACCGCCCATGTACTGGCAGAAGCATGCTCAGTGAGCTGCTAGGACACATCCGATGTGGTCAGCCATCATTGGCTGTGCATGATCACATAACTTTTACTGAGAGAGGGGACCGCCCATGTACTGGCAGAAGCATGCTCAGTGAGCTGCTAGGACACATCCGATGCTGTCAGCCGTCATTGGCTGTGCATGATCACATGACTGTTACTGAGAGAGGGAACCGCCCATGTACTGGCAGAAGCATGCTCGGTGAGCTGCTAGGACACATCCGATGCGGTCAGCCGTCATTGGCTGTGCATGATCACATGACTGTTACTGAGAGAGGGAACCGCCCATGTACTGGCAGAAGCATGCTCGGTGAGCTGCTAGGACACATCCGATGCTGTCAGCCGTCATTGGCTCTGCATGATCACATGACTGTTACTGAGAGAGGGGACCGCCCATGTACTGGCAGAAGCATGCTCAGTGAGCTGCTAGGACACATCCGATGCTGTCAGCCGTCATTGGCTGTGCATGATCACATGACTGTTACTGAGAGAGGGAACCGCCCATGTACTGGCAGAAGCATGCTCGGTGAGCTGCTAGGACACATCCGATGCGGTCAGCCGTCATTGGCTGTGCATGATCACATGACTGTTACTGAGAGAGGGAACCGCCCATGTACTGGCAGAAGCATGCTCAGTGAGCTGCTAGGACACATCCGATGCTGTCAGCCGTCATTGGCTGTGCATGATCACATGACTGTTACTGAGAGAGGGGACCGCCCATGTACTGGCAGAAGCATGCTCAGTGAGCTGCTAGGACACATCCGGTGCTGTCAGCTGTCATTGGCTCTGCATGATCACATGACTGTTACTGAGAGAGGGAACCGCCCATGTACTGGCAGAAGCATGCTCAGTGAGCTGCTAGGACACATCCGATGCTGTCAGCTGTCATTGGCTCTGCATGATCACATGACTGTTACTGAGAGAGGGAACCGCCCATGTACTGGCAGAAGCATGCTCAGTGAGCTGCTAGGACACATCCGATGCTGTCAGCTGTCATTGGCTCTGCATGATCACATGACTGTTACTGAGAGAGGGAACCGCCCATGTACTGGCAGAAGCATGCTCAGTGAGCTGCTAGGACACATCCGATGCTGTCAGCCGTCATTGGCTCTGCATGATCACATGACTGTTACTGAGAGAGGGAACCGCCCATGTACTGGCAGAAGCATGCTCGGTGAGCTGCTAGGACACATCCGATGCGGTCAGCCGTCATTGGCTGTGCATGATCACATGACTGTTACTGAGAGAGGGAACCGCCCATGTACTGGCAGAAGCATGCTCAGTGAGCTGCTAGGACACATCCGATGCTGTCAGCCGTCATTGGCTGTGCATGATCACATGACTGTTACTGAGAGAGGGGACCGCCCATGTACTGGCAGAAGCATGCTCAGTGAGCTGCTAGGACACATCCGATGCGGTCAGCCGTCATTGGCTGTGCATGATCACATGACTGTTACTGAGAGAGGGAACCGCCCATGTACTGGCAGAAGCATGCTCGGTGAGCTGCTAGGACACATCCGATGCTGTCAGCCGTCATTGGCTCTGCATGATCACATGACTGTTACTGAGAGAGGGAACCGCCCATGTACTGGCAGAAGCATGCTCGGTGAGCTGCTAGGACACATCCGATGCGGTCAGCCGTCATTGGCTGTGCATGATCACATGACTGTTACTGAGAGAGGGAACCGCCCATGTACTGGCAGAAGCATGCTCAGTGAGCTGCTAGGACACATCCGATGCTGTCAGCCGTCATTGGCTGTGCATGATCACATGACTGTTACTGAGAGAGGGGACCGCCCATGTACTGGCAGAAGCATGCTCAGTGAGCTGCTAGGACACATCCGGTGCTGTCAGCTGTCATTGGCTCTGCATGATCACATGACTGTTACTGAGAGAGGGAACCGCCCATGTACTGGCAGAAGCATGCTCGGTGAGCTGCTAGGACACATCCGATGCGGTCAGCCGTCATTGGCTGTGCATGATCACATGACTGTTACTGAGAGAGGGAACCGCCCATGTACTGGCAGAAGCATGCTCAGTGAGCTGCTAGGACACATCCGATGCTGTCAGCCGTCATTGGCTGTGCATGATCACATGACTGTTACTGAGAGAGGGAACCGCCCATGTACTGGCAGAAGCATGCTCGGTGAGCTGCTAGGACACATCCGATGCGGTCAGCCGTCATTGGCTGTGCATGATCACATGACTGTTACTGAGAGAGGGAACCGCCCATGTACTGGCAGAAGCATGCTCGGTGAGCTGCTAGGACACATCCGATGCTGTCAGCCGTCATTGGCTCTGCATGATCACATGACTGTTACTGAGAGAGGGGACCGCCCATGTACTGGCAGAAGCATGCTCGGTGAGCTGCTAGGACACATCCGATGCTGTCAGCCGTCATTGGCTGTGCATGATCACATGACTGTTACTGAGAGAGGGAACCGCCCATGTACTGGCAGAAGCATGCTCGGTGAGCTGCTAGGACACATCCGATGCGGTCAGCCGTCATTGGCTGTGCATGATCACATGACTGTTACTGAGAGAGGGGACCGCCCATGTACTGGCAGAAGCATGCTCAGTGAGCTGCTAGGACACATCCGATGCTGTCAGCCGTCATTGGCTGTGCATGATCACATGACTGTTACTGAGAGAGGGAACCGCCCATGTACTGGCAGAAGCATGCTCAGTGAGCTGCTAGGACACATCCGGTGCTGTCAGCTGTCATTGGCTCTGCATGATCACATGACTGTTACTGAGAGAGAGAACTGCCCATGTACTGGCAGAAGCATGCTCAGTGAGCTGCTAGGACACATCCGATGCTGTCAGCCGTCATTGGCTGTGCATGATCACATGACTGTTACTGAGAGAGGGGACCGCCCATGTACTGGCAGAAGCATGCTCGGTGAGCTGCTAGGACACATCCGATGCTGTCAGCCGTCATTGGCTCTGCATGATCACATGACTGTTACTGAGAGAGGGGACCGCCCATGTACTGGCAGAAGCATGCTCGGTGAGCTGCTAGGACACATCCGATGCTGTCAGCCGTCATTGGCTGTGCATGATCACATGACTGTTACTGAGAGAGGGAACCGCCCATGTACTGGCAGAAGCATGCTCGGTGAGCTGCTAGGACACATCCGATGCGGTCAGCCGTCATTGGCTGTGCATGATCACATGACTGTTACTGAGAGAGGGAACCGCCCATGTACTGGCAGAAGCATGCTCGGTGAGCTGCTAGGACACATCCGATGCTGTCAGCCGTCATTGGCTGTGCATGATCACATGACTGTTACTGAGAGAGGGGACCGCCCATGTACTGGCAGAAGCATGCTCAGTGAGCTGCTAGGACACATCCGGTGCTGTCAGCCGTCTTTTGCTCTGCATGATCACATGACTTTTACTGAGAGAGGGGACCGCCCATGTACTGGCAGAAGCATGCTCGGTGAGCTGCTAGGACACATCCGATGCTGTCAGCCATTATTTGCTCTGCATGATCACATGACTTTTACTGAGAGAGGGGATCGCCCATGTACTGGCAGAAGCATGCTCAGTGAGCTGCTAGGACACATCCGATGCTGTCAGCTGTCATTGGCTCTGCATGATCACATGACTGTTACTGAGAGAGGGGACCGCCCATGTACTGGCAGAAGCATGCTCGGTGAGCTGCTAGGACACATCCGGTGCTGTCAGCCGTCATTGGCTGTGCATGATCACATGACTGTTACTGAGAGAGGGGACCGCCCATGTACTGGCAGAAGCATGCTCAGTGAGCTGCTAGGACACATCCGGTGCTGTCAGCCAGCATTGGCTGTGCATGATCACATGACTGTTACTGAGAGAGGGGACCGCCCATGTACTGGCAGAAGCATGCTCAGTGAGCTGCTAGGACACATCCGGTGCTGTCAGCCAGCATTGGCTGTGCATGATCACATGACTGTTACTGAGAGAGGGGACCGCCCATGTACTGGCAGAAGCATGCTCGGTGAGCTGCTAGGACACATCCGGTGCTGTCAGCCAGCATTGGCTCTGCATGATCACATGACTGTTACTGAGAGAGGGGACCGCCCATGTACTGGCAGAAGCATGCTCGGTGAGCTGCTAGGACACATCCGGTGCTGTCAGCCGTCATTGGCTCTGCATGATCACATGACTGTTACTGAGAGAGGGGACCGCCCATGTACTGGCAGAAGCATGCTCAGTGAGCTGCTAGGACACATCCGGTGCTGTCAGCCAGCATTGGCTCTGCATGATCACATGACTGTTACTGAGAGAGGGGACCGCCCATGTACTGGCAGAAGCATGCTCGGTGAGCTGCTAGGACACATCCGGTGCTGTCAGCCACCATTGGCTCTGCATGATCACATGACTGTTACTGAGAGAGGGGACCGCCCATGTACTGGCAGAAGCATGCTCAGTGAGCTGCTAGGAAATATCCGGTGCTGTCAGCCGTCATTGGCTGTGCATGATCACATGACTGTTACTGAGAGAGGGGACCGCCCATGTACTGGCAGAAGCATGCTCAGTGAGCTGCTAGGACACATCCGATGCTGTCAGCTGTCATTGGCTGTGCATGATCACATGACTGTTACTGAGAGAGGGGACCGCCCATGTACTGGCAGAAGCATGCTCGGTGAGCTGCTAGGACACATCCGATGCGGTCAGCCATTATTGGCTCTGCATGATCACATGACTGTTACTGAGAGAGGGGACCGCCCATGTACTGGCAGAAGCATGCTCAGTGAGCTGCTAGGACACATCCGATGCTGTCAGCTGTCATTGGCTGTGCATGATCACATGACTGTTACTGAGAGAGGGGACCGCCCATGTACTGGCAGAAGCATGCTCAGTGAGCTGCTAGGACACATCCGATGCTGTCAGCCGTCATTGGCTCTGCATGATCACATGACTGTTACTGAGAGAGGGGACCGCCCATGTACTGGCAGAAGCATGCTCAGTGAGCTGCTAGGACACATCCGATGCTGTCAGCCGTCATTGGCTGTGCATGATCACATGACTGTTACTGAGAGAGGGGACCGCCCATGTACTGTCAGAAGCATGCTCAGTGAGCTGCTAGGACACATCCGGTGCTGTCAGCCGTCATTGGCTCTGCATGATCACATGACTGTTACTGAGAGAGGGGACCGCCCATGTACTGGCAGAAGCATGCTCAGTGAGCTGCTAGGACACATCCGATGCTGTCAGCCACCATTGGCTGTGCATGATCACATGACTGTTACTGAGAGAGGGGACCGCCCATGTACTGGCAGAAGCATGCTCAGTGAGCTGCTAGGACACATCCGATGCGGTCAGCCATTATTGGCTCTGCATGATCACATGACTGTTACTGAGAGAGGGGACCGCCCATGTACTGGCAGAAGCATGCTCAGTGAGCTGCTAGGACACATCCGGTGCTGTCAGCTGTCATTGGCTCTGCATGATCACATGACTGTTACTGAGAGAGGGGACCGCCCATGTACTGGCAGAAGCATGCTCAGTGAGCTGCTAGGACACATCCGATGCTGTCATTGGCTCTGCATGATCATATGACTGTTACTGAGAGAGGGGGCCGCCCATGTACTGGCAGAAGCATGCTCAGTGAGCTGCTAGGACACATCCGGTGCTGTCAGCCGTCATTGGCTCTGCATGATCACATGACTGTTACTGAGAGAGGGGACCGCCCATGTACTGGCAGAAGCATGCTCAGTGAGCTGCTAGGACACATCCGGTGCTGTCAGCCATCATTGGCTGTGCATGATCACATGACTGTTACTGAGAGAGGGGACCGCCCATGTACTGGCAGAAGCATGCTCGGTGAGCTGCTAGGACACATCCGATGCCGTCAGCCTCCATTGGCTCTGCATGATCACATAACTTTTACTGAGAGAGGGGACCGCCCATGTACTGGCAGAAGCATGCTCAGTGAGCTGCTAGGACACATCCGGTGCTGTCAGCCGCCATTGGCTCTGCATGATCACATGACTGTTACTGAGAGAGGGGACCGCCCATGTACTGGCAGAAGCATGCTCAGTGAGCTGCTAGGACACATCCGATGCGGTCAGCCACCATTGGCTGTGCATGATCACATGACTGTTACTGAGAGAGGGGACCGCCCATGTACTGGCAGAAGCATGCTCAGTGAGCTGCTAGGACACATCCGATGCTGTCAGCCACCATTGGCTGTGCATGATCACATGACTGTTACTGAGAGAGGGGACCGCCCATGTACTGGCAGAAGCATGCTCAGTGAGCTGCTAGGACACATCCGATGCGGACAGCCGTCATTGGCTCTGCATGATCACATGACTGTTACTGAGAGAGGGGACTGCCCATGTACTGGCAGAAGCATGCTCAGTGAGCTGCTAGGACACATCCGATGCTGTCAGCCAGCATTGGCTGTGCATGATCACATGACTGTTACTGAGAGAGGGGACCGCCCATGTACTGGCAGAAGCATGCTCGGTGAGCTGCTAGGACACATCCGGTGCTGTCATTGGCTCTGCATGATCACATGACTGTTACTGAGAGAGGGGACCGCCCATGTACTGGCAGAAGCATGCTCAGTGAGCTGCTAGGACACATCCGGTGCTGTCAGCCATCATTGGCTGTGCATGATCACATGACTGTTACTGAGAGAGGGGACCGCCCATGTACTGGCAGAAGCATGCTCGGTGAGCTGCTAGGACACATCCGATGCTGTCAGCCATTATTTGCTCTGCATGATCACATGACTGTTACTGAGAGAGGGGATCGCCCATGTACTGGCAGAAGCATGCTCAGTGAGCTGCTAGGACACATCCGATGCTGTCAGCTGTCATTGGCTGTGCATGATCACATGACTGTTACTGAGAGAGGGGACCGCCCATGTACTGGCAGAAGCATGCTCAGTGAGCTGCTAGGACACATCCGGTGCTGTCAGCCGTCATTGGCTCTGCATGATCACATGACTGTTACTGAGAGAGGGGACCGCCCATGTACTGGCAGAAGCATGCTCAGTGAGCTGCTAGGACACATCCGATGCTGTCAGCTGTCATTGGCTCTGCATGATCATATGACTGTTACTGAGAGAGGGGACCGCCCATGTACTGGCAGAAGCATGCTCGGTGAGCTGCTAGGACACATCCGGTGCTGTCAGCCGTCATTGGCTCTGCATGATCATATGACTGTTACTGAGAGAGGGGACCGCCCATGTACTGGCAGAAGCATGCTCAGTGAGCTGCTAGGACACATCGGATGCTGTCAGCTGTCATTAGCTCTGCATGATCACATGACTGTTACTGAGAGAGGGGACCGCCCATGTACTGGCAGAAGCATGCTCAGTGAGCTGCTAGGACACATCCGGTGCTGTCAGCTGTCATTGGCTCTGCATGATCACATGACTGTTACTGAGAGAGGGAACCGCCCATGTACTGGCAGAAGCATGCTCAGTGAGCTGCTAGGACACATCCGATGCTGTCAGCCGTCATTGGCTGTGCATGATCACATGACTTACTGAGAGAGGGGACCGCCCATGTACTGGCAGAAGCATGCTCAGTGAGCTGCTAGGACACATCCGGTGCTGTCAGCCGTCATTGGCTCTGCATGATCACATGACTGTTACTGAGAGAGGGGACCGCCCATGTACTGGCAGAAGCATGCTCAGTGAGCTGCTAGGACACATCCGGTGCTGTCAGCTGTCATTGGCTCTGCATGATCACATGACTGTTACTGAGAGAGGGAACCGCCCATGTACTGGCAGAAGCATGCTCGGTGAGCTGCTAGGACACATCCGGTGCTGTCAGCCGTCATTGGCTCTGCATGATCACATGACTGTTACTGAGAGAGGGAACCGCCCATGTACTGGCAGAAGCATGCTCGGTGAGCTGCTAGGACACATCCGATGCGGTCAGCCATTATTGGCTCTGCATGATCACATGACTGTTACTGAGAGAGGGGACCGCCCATGTACTGGCAGAAGCATGCTCAGTGAGCTGCTAGGACACATCCGATGCTGTCAGCCGTCATTGGCTGTGCATGATCACATGACTGTTACTGAGAGAGGGAACCGCCCATGTACTGGCAGAAGCATGCTCAGTGTGCTGCTAGGACACATCCGGTGCTGCCAGCCGTCATTGGCTGTGCATGATCACATGACTGTTACTGAGAGAGGGGACCGCCCATGTACTGGCAGAAGCATGCTCAGTGAGCTGCTAGGACACATCTGATGCTGTCAGCCATTATTGGCTCTGCATGATCACATGACTGTTACTGAGAGAGGGGACCGCCCATGTACTGGCAGAAGCATGCTCAGTGAGCTGCTAGGACACATCCGGTGCTGTCAGCCGTCATTGGCTGTGCATGATCACATGACTGTTACTGAGAGAGGGGACCGCCCATGTACTGGCAGAAGCATGCTCAGTGAGCTGCTAGGACACATCCGGTGCTGTCAGCCGTCATTGGCTGTGCATGATCACATGACTGTTACTGAGAGAGGGGACCGCCCATGTACTGGCAGAAGCATGCTCGGTGAGCTGCTAGGACACATCCGGTGCTGTCAGCCAGCATTGTCTGTGCATGATCACATGACTGTTACTGAGAGAGAGAACTGCCCATGTACTGGCAGAAGCATGCTCAGTGAGCTGCTAGGACACATCCGATGCTGTCAGCCGTCATTGGATCTGCATGATCACATGACTGTTACTGAGAGAGGGGACCGCCCATGTACTGGCAGAAGCATGCTCGGTGAGCTGCTAGGACACATCCGGTGCTGTCAGCCTCCATTGGCTCTGCATGATTACATGACTGTTACTGAGAGAGGGGACCGCCCATGTACTGGCAGAAGCATGCTCGGTGAGCTGCTAGGACACATCCGGTGCTGTCAGCCGTCATTGGCTCTGCATGATCACATGACTGTTACTGAGAGAGGGGACCGCCCATGTACTGGCAGAAGCATGCTCGGTGAGCTGCTAGGACACATCCGGTGCTGTCAGCCGTCATTGGCTCTGCATGATCACATGACTTTTACTGAGAGAGGGGACCGCCCATGTACTGGCAGAAGCATGCTCAGTGAGCTGCTAGGACACATCCGGTGCTGTCAGCCGTCATTGGCTCTGCATGATCACATGACTGTTACTGAGAGAGGGAACCGCCCATGTACTGGCAGAAGCATGCTCGGTGAGCTGCTAGGACACATCCGATGCGGTCAGCCATTATTGGCTCTGCATGATCACATGACTGTTACTGAGAAAGGGGATCGCCCATGTACTGGCAGAAGCATGCTTAGTGAGCTGCTAGGACACATCCGGTGCTGTCAGCCACCATTGGCTCTGCATGATCACATGACTGTTACTGAGAGAGGGGACCGCCCATGTACTGGCAGAAGCATGCTCAGTGAGCTGCTAGGACACATCCGGTGCTGTCAGCCGTCATTGGCTCTGCATGATCACATGACTGTAACTGAGAGAGGGGACCGCCCATGTACTGGCAGAAGCATGCTCAGTGAGCTGCTAGGACACATCCGGTGCTGTCAGCCGTCATTGGCTCTGCATGATCACATGACTGTTACTGAGAGAGGGGACCGCCCATGTACTGGCAGAAGCATGCTCAGTGAGCTGCTAGGACACATCCGATGCTGTCAGCCATCATTGGCTATGCATGATCACATGACTGTTACTGAGAGAGGGGACCGCCCATGTACTGGCAGAAGCATGCTCAGTGAGCTGCTAGGACACATCGGATGCTGTCAGCTGTCATTAGCTTTGCATGATCACATGACTGTTACTGAGAGAGGGGACCGCCCATGTACTGGCAGAAGCATGCTCAGTGAGCTGCTAGGACACATCCGATGCTGTCAGCCGTCATTGGCTATGCATGATCACATGACTGTTACTGAGAGAGGGGATCGCCCATGTACTGGCAGAAGCATGCTCAGTGAGCTGCTAGGACACATCGGATGCTGTCAGCTGTCATTAGCTCTGCATGATCACATGACCGACCCCAGTGTACTGTTCACAAGGACATAGTGCTGCAGGATCTAGAGCCCCCTGCTGGCTAATTTGTGTGTGTCTTAGATTTAACGTCCGTCTGTATCCACATATCCACAGGTTGTGGTGAATTGCCTATAGGAATTCACCACAACCTTCCTTTGTACCTTATACGGTATTAACCTCTCCCCTTCTTTCCCCACAGTCCGCAGATTATGTTCTGGATGTAATAAAGAAAGTGAAGTCCAGGTATGTGGCCCTCAGGCGATGCAGGATCCTGCCACTGATTATACATAGATATCCCAGTGTCAGTGATGGGAAAGAATCATTCGGGTTTATTACTCATTGTGTAGAATGTCCATATAAGAGAAGGTTGCAGATTCTCATTGACCTCATGCAGCAAGGTCCTTACACTACTGTATCTGGCCAGCAGGTGTCAGTGTTGCAGTTACTCTCAGGGGAAGAGCTGTTCTCTATCCAGTGACACCTGCTGGCTGGAGGATAGTATTACAGGTCAGTCACATGGATCATGGTAATACCCTGTAGGTGCAGATCTCCCGATCTCAGCAGTGAGGGCAGGGGCAATAGCTTCCAGGCTGTAGCTGGGTGGATGGTTGGGGTCTGAGTGTTGGGTTAGCCTTCTCTGACTGACTTGTGTTTGTGCAGCGAGCTGGAGGAGTCTCTCCTGGTTCTCCCATTCTCCTATGTTCCGGATCTGCTGGCTCTCTTCAGGGATTACATCCGGAGCAGTCAGAATGTGGAGCTGATCTGTCGCTGCCTCTTCTTCCTACTCAGGTCAGTGCTCGGCCAGCTGCTGCCGCATCATGTAGGGAAGGTGGTGTGCATGATGGGCCGGGGCACGTGTAGGGAAATGTGGCGTGCGCCCTGCGCTGGGGCACGTGCAGGGAGGGTGGCGTGCACGCTGGGCTGGGAAACATGCAGGGAAGATGTGGTGGTGTGTGCTGAGCCGGGGTACGTATAGGGAAGGTGGCGTGCGTCCTGCGCTGGGGCATGTGTAGGGAGGGTGGCGTGCACGCTGGGCCCAGGGCATGTGCAAGGAGGGTGGCGTGTATCCAGGACTGGGGCTCGTGTAGGGAGGGTGGTGTGCACGCTGAGCTGGGGCATGTGTAGGGAGAGTGGCGTGCACGATGGGCCCAGGGCATGTGTAGGGAAATGTGGTGTGCGCCCTGCGCTGGGGCACGTGTACAGAGGGTGGCGTGCACGCTGGTCAGGGGCATGTGTAGGGAGGGTGGTGTGCGCCCTGTGCTGGGGCATGTTTAGGGAGGGTGGCGTGCACGCTGGGCTGGGAAACATGCAGGGAAGATGTGGTGGTGTGTGCTGAGCTGGGGTACGTATAGGGAAGGTGGCGTGCGTCCTGCGCTGGGGCATGTGTAGGGAGGGTGGTGTGCACGCTGGGCTGGGGCACGTGTAGAAGTGCGCTGGGGCAAGTGTAGGGAAGGGTGGCATGCACGCTGCGCCGGGGCACGTGTAGGGAGGGTGGCGTGCATGCTGGGCTGGGGCACATATAGGGAAGGTGGCATGCATGGTTGGCGGGGGGATTGCCTGGGCTGCTGCGTGTAGGCTACCTTAATGGGTCTTTTGTTTGTGTATAGGATTTATTCTTCAGGACACGTCAGGGGCCACAGGCTAACGCTGGGTAGTTTGAGTGGGAGAGAGCTTCCAGCACCCAAGAGGTTAAACTTCTTCTGCACCAGGCTCCTCCCCTCCTCCTCTACCCCACCTCCAGGCCAGGCAGCTCAGTTTTTTTGGTGCTGGCAGGAGCCAGCACCATAGAGGGGGGCTGCTATATGCAGCTTTCATTTTGAATTTTAATTATTTTATTTTTACACCGACTTTGGTCAATGACAGAGCAGCAGCGCAGGGGTTCTGTTAGACACCAGCGCTGCTGCTCCGTCACCTCGGCCCGGCGACTGCAGCACCACGCATCGGTGTGTGACCGCAGCCATCCCCGGGCACTCCGGAGACACAGCCACAGGTCGGACCTGGGAAAGCAGCACATGCCAGGAGGTAAGATGCTCCCAGTAGGGAGCGAGTACTATATAATGCTGCTGAGCAGCCAGACGTTGGGGACAGCCCAACGGGCATGCGGGTGGCTGGGCCACCAGGGAGATTTGTGTGTGGGCAGCAGCAGGGCCGCCCAGTAAGCACCGGATCCCCGCCGCTATACCGGCGCTGCATGAGGCAGATCCCTGGCAGCCATTTCCCATGGGGACAGTATGCTGCACATCCCACAGCCGATTCCCGCCCTCTACTCATGCAGCCAGGGACACAGAGGCAGTAGAAGTTTAACCTTTTGCGTACTGGAATGCACTCTCTCCCACTCCACTACCCAGTGTTAGCCCTGTGGCCCCTGACGTCCTCAAAGAAAGAGATTTAACAGGTAGGACATTAATCTCCTTATGTGATAGAGTACTTGTGTTGGGGTAACATGGGCTGGTCCCGGGGTGACGTGTGTGAACCAGATGGCTAATGGAATGCTGGCTCATAGATATCTGTATGGGGGATACGTTGGATATTTGGGGTGCAGGTATGTTTGAGTACATATTGATATACACAGAGGGAGACAGATATTGGGGTTTGGATGCTGTTCCCGTTATACATTAGGATTACCACATTGTCCTCTCCTGTTACAGGATTCATTTTGGGCAAATCACCAGTAACCAGATGCTCCTGGGGGTCATTGAAGACCTGAAGAACTGCACGATCTCTCGGGTGACGGATGTTCAGGTAAGAGACTGGTTTCCCTTATGCTCCACCCATTCACACTGCACAGCAAGACGGCAACGAACCGGTAAGAACTCTGCTTTTTCCCCGGCTCGGATTGCCGCGTTGCTACCGGTTAGCTGTAACCGGTAACTCCTTTCACGTTGCACTAATCACCGGGTAGAACCGGCAAGGAACCGTTTTTATCAGTCTTAATTACTATGTATGCACTCTTCCCACCCCACCATGCCTTTCTGGGGTCCTCATGCCGCACTCTATACTCTCCTCCCTCCCTGGGGTCCTCATGCCGCACTCTATGCTCTCCCCCTCCCTCCCTGGGGTCCTCATGCCGCACTCTATGCTCTCCCCCCTCCCTCCCTGGGGTTCTCATGCCGCACTCTATGCTCTCCCCCCCTCCCTCCCTGGGGTTCTCATGCCGCACTCTATGCTCTCCCCCCTCCCTCCCTGGGGTCCTCATGCCGCACTCTATGCTCTCCCCCCTCCCTCCTTGGGGTCCTCATGGCGCACTCTATGCTCTCCCCCCTCCCTCCCTGGGGTCCTCATGGCGCACTCTATGCTCTCCCCCTCCCTCCCTGGGGTCCTCATGCCGCACTCTATGCTCTCCCCCCTCCCTCCCTGGGGTTCCTCATGCCGCACTCTATGCTCTCCCCCCCTCCCTCCCTGGGGTCCTCATGCCGCACTCTATGCTCTCCCCCCTCCCTCCCTGGGGTCCTCATGCCGCACTCTATGCTCTCCCCCCTCCCTCCCTGGGGTCCTCATGGCCGCACTCTATGCTCTCCCCCCTCCCTCCCTGGGGTCCTCATGCCGCACTCTATGCTCTCCCCCCCTCCCTCCCTGGGGTCCTCATGCCGCACTCTATGCTCTCCCCCCTCCCTCCCTGGGGTCCTCATGCCGCACTCTATGCTCTCCCCCCCTCCCTCCCTGGGGTCCTCATGCCGCACTCTATGCTCTCCCCCCCTCCCTCCCTGGGGTTCCTCATGCCGCACTCTATGCTCTCCCCCCTCCCTCCCTGGGGTTCTCATGCCGCACTCTATGCTCTCCCCCCCTCCCTCCCTGGGGTCCTCATGCCGCACTCTATGCTCTCCCCCCTCCCTCCCTGGGGTCCTCATGCCGCACTCTATGATCTCCCCCCTCCCTCCCTGGGGTCCTCATGCCGCACTCTATGATCTGCCCCCTCCCTCCCTGGGGTCCTCATGCCGCACTCTATGCTCTCCCCCCTCCCTCCCTGGGGTCCTCATGCCGCACTCTATGCTCTCCCCCCCTCCCTCCCTGGGGTTA
>NC_139218.1:4893291-5010791 GCF_055691185.1 Crinia signifera
TCACCTCCTCTGTTAGGACTGGTGGCGGCAGAGTTAAGAACTGAAACCTTGGAGGGATCTCGTAACAGGAAGAAATGATGATAAAATAACAAGCTGGGGAATATGTGAGAGCGGGGTCTGACGCGCGAGGCCTGTAACCTGCGGGTGCTGGTAATAGTTCGGACGGGGTCTAACGCACGAGGCCTGTAACCTGCGGGTGCTGGCTCGGGCGGGGTCTGACGCGCGAGGCCTGTAACCTGCGGGTGCTGGTAATAGTTTGGGCGGGGTCTGATGTGCGAGGCCTGTAACCTGCAGGTGCCAGTGATGGCACGGGTGGTGTCTGACGCGCGAGGCCTGTAACCTGCGGTGGCTCGGGCTGGGTCTGAAGTATGTGGCCTGTAACCTGGGGTGGCTTGGCTTGGGTAGGGTATGAGGCCTGTAACCTGCGTGTGACGGCAGTGGCTGACGCGCGAGGCCTGTAACCTGCGTGTGCCGGCAGTGGCTGACGCGCGAGGCCTGTAACCTGCGTGTGCCGGCAGTGGCTCGGGCGTAGTCTGAAGTATGAGGCCTGTAACCTGCGGTGGCTCAGGCGGGGGTCTGACGCGCGAGGCCTGTAACCTGCGGGTGCTGGCTCAGGCGGGGGTCTGACGCGCGAGGCCTGTAACATGCGGGTGCTGGCTCGGGTGGGGTCTGACGCGCGAGGCCTGTAACCTGCGGGTGCTGGCTCGGGCGGGGTCAGCCAGCATCCGCAGGTTACAGGCCTCGCGCGTCAGACCCTGCCCGGTGGCTTGGGTAGGGTCTGAAGTATGAGGCCTGTAACCTGCGGGTGCTGGCCGTGGCTCGGGCGGGGTCTGACGCGTGAGGCCTGTAACCTGCGGTGGCTTGGGTAGGGTCTGAAGTATGAAGCCTGTAACCTGCGGGTGCCGGCGGTGACTCGGGCGCGCGAGGCCTATAAACCTGCGGGTGCCGGCGGTGACTCGGGCGCGCGAGGCCTGTAACCTGCGGGTGCTGGCGGTGGCTCCGGTGGGGTCTGAAGTATGAGGCCTGTAACCTGCGGGTGCTGGCGGTGGGCGGGGTCAGGCCTCCATGCAGCCATAGTAAGACCTCTTACTCAGTGATATAATGTGTAACACATCATTACTTTATAACCTGATAATAGTCCGGCTGTGTCATGTGACACCTGTCAGTGAAGGATATTTGCAGTCACCGGTAGGAACAGGGTCTCCACCTCGCTCTGGATCTCTATGCAGTGAGAACACTCTGCGGCTCCTTCTGGCCCTTCCAATCCTATGGCCATGGCAAACAGCTCCACGCCCAGCCTGGTCTGCATTCCCGCAGCCACCTGTAGGGGGCGACAAAAGAGGGTGCCGGCAGCACCAGATCAGCTGGAAGTCCCATATTGTATATCACATGCCATGTTTCCAGGATTCACTCAGCAAATACAGAGTAACAGCAGATAATGGGGAAGACACCTTCCGCTATTATAATCTACCCCCCGGCCCGCCCTCAGGGATAGAACTGTCCCCTCTGGGGCTGGTTACATGTCCTCTCACAGGACATTCTGGAAACATGACCTGTCGGGGGATCTAGGACCTCATGTGACATTCGGGTGAATCCTACTAACTACAGTATAAAGGTGCCGTAAGACTGAGCTTGTGTAGTGTAGTAATGTAGTGCTGAGACCAAGCTACTGTTATCTGTTATCAGTCATTCTCTGCAGTGTTCTTCCTAGTGATCAGTGACAGGAAGTCTGCTGTGGGCAGGAAAATCTCTACCACCCCCCCCCCCATCTGTACCCCAATATCTGCCACACATAATAACCTCCCACACTGTGACACGGGAACTGAGCACTGCAGACAGCCTGCTACATCTGGTGGCCACTTACCGGCCCGGGGGTGTAAGTGACTCTCAGCCCGCTGCTGGGAGGAGGAGGCTTCACACGGTACCTGCCAGAAGGAACATAGG
The DNA here is from genome assembly GCF_055691185.1 of Crinia signifera. NCBI lineage: Eukaryota > Metazoa > Chordata > Amphibia > Anura > Myobatrachidae > Crinia > Crinia signifera. The sequence continues at coordinate 4,895,236 of NC_139218.1, forward strand.
TTACAGCATGTAAAATGGTACTGAAATAATGAATATTGGGGGAGATGTATCCAGCAGTGAGAAGAGAGGAGACGTTGCCATAGTGACCAGTCAGCTGCTAGTCATTTTATAAAATGATAGGCAGAAACTGGTTGCTATGGGTGATGTCACTTCTTGATAAATTAGCCAAATGTTGCATCACATTTCGTGTGTGTGTGTGTGTGTGTATGTGTGTATATGTATATATATATATATATATATATATATATATATATATATATATAGTGACCGGCCAGCAGGGGGTCTCTCTGGGACACTGCGCTCCGACCAGTAATGAATCCCAGCAGCTGGCACAGTGACGGGCACCAGTAACACATGTATATGTAGTGACCGGCCAGCAGGGGGCGCTCAGCCTGCAGGGGTCTCTCTGGGACACTGCGCTCCGCCCAGTAATGACTCCCAGCAGCTGGTGCAGTGACGGGCACCAGTAACATGTATATATAGTGACCGGCCAGCAGGGGGCGCTCAGTCTGCAGGGGTCTCTCTGGGACACTGCGCTCCGCCCAGTAATGACTCCCAGCAGCTGGCGCAGTGACGGGCACCAGTAACACGTGTATATGTAGTGACCGGCCAGCAGGGGGCGCTCAGCCTGCAGGGGGTCTCTCTGGGACACTGCGCTCCGCCCAGTAATGTATCCCAGCAGCTGGCGCAGTGACGGGCACCAGTAACACGTGTATATATAGTGACCGGCCAGCAGGGGGCGCTCAGCCTGCAGGGGTCTCTCTGGGACACTGCGCTACGCCCAGTAATGAATCCCAGCAGCTGGTGCAGTGACGGGCACCAGTAACACACGTGTATATATAGTGACCGGCCAGCAGGGGGCGCTCAGCCTGCAGGGGTCTCTCTGGGACACTGCGCTACGCCCAGTAATGAATCCCAGCAGCTGGTGCAGTGACGGGCACCAGTAACACACGTGTATATATAGTGACCGGCCAGCAGGGGGCGCTCAGCCTGCAGGGGTCTCTCTGGGACACTGCGCTCCGCCCAGTAATGACTCCCAGCAGCTGGCGCAGTGACGGGCACCAGTAACACGTGTATATATAGTGACCGGCCAGCAGGGGGCGCTCAGCCTGCAGGGGTCTCTCTGGGACACTGCGCTCCGCCCAGTACTGAATCCCAGCAGCTGGCGCAGTGACGGGCACCAGTAACACGTGTATATATAGTGACCGGCCAGCAGGGGGCGCTCAGCCTGCAGGGGTCTCACTGGGACACTGCGCTCCGCCCAGTAATGAATCCCAGCAGCTGGCGCAGTGACGGGCACCAGTAACACATGTATATATAGTAACCGGCCAGCAGGGGGTGCTCAGCCTGCAGGGGTCTCTCTGGGACACTGCGCTCCGCCCAGTAATGAATCCTAGCAGCTGGCACAGTGACGGGTATCAGTAACACATGTATATATAGTAACCGGCCAGCAGGGGGCGCTCAGCCTGCAGGGGTCTCTCTGGGACACTGCGCTCTGCCCAGTAATGTATCCCAGCAGCTGGCGCAGTGACGGGCACCAGTAACACGTGTATATATAGTGACCGGCCAGCAGGGGGCGCTCAGCCTGCAGGGGTCTCTCTGGGACACTGCGCTCCGACCAGTAATGAATCCCAGCAGCTGGCGCAGTGACGGGCACCAGTAACACACGTGTATATATAGTGACCGGCCAGCAGGGGGCGCTCAGCCTGCAGGGGTCTCTCTGGGACACTGCGCTCCGCCCAGTAATGACTCCCAGCAGCTGGCGCAGTGACGGGCACCAGTAACACATGTATATATAGTAACCGGCCAGCAGGGGGTGCTCAGTCTGCAGGGGTCTCTCTGGGACACTGCGCTCCGCCCAGTAATGTATCCCAGCAGCTGGCGCAGTGACGGGCACCAGTAACACGTGTGTATATATAGTGACCGGCCAGCAGGGGGCACTCAGCCTGCAGGGGTCTCTCTGGGACACTGCGCTCCGCCCAGTAATGAATCCCAGCAGCTGGCGCAGTGACGGGCACCAGTAACACACGTGTATATATAGTGACCGGCCAGCAGGGGGCGCTCAGCCTGCAGGGGTCTCTCTGGGACACTGCGTTCCGCCCAGTAATGTATCCCAGCAGCTGGCGCAGTGACGGGCACCAGTACCACATGTATATATAGTGACCGGCCAGCAGGGGGCGCTCAGCCTGCAGGGGTCTCTCTGGGACACTGCGCTCCGCCCAGTAATGAATCCCAGCAGCTGGCGCAGTGACGGGCACCAGTAACACATGTGTATATATAGTGACCGGCCAGCAGGGGGCGCTCAGTCTGCAGGGGTCTCTCTGGGACACTGCGCTACGCCCAGTAATGAATCCCAGCAGCTGGCGCAGTGACGGGCACCAGTAACACATGTATATGTAGTGACCGGCCAGCAGGGGGCGCTCAGCCTGCAGGGGTCTCTCTGGGACACTGCGCTCCGCCCAGTAATGAATCCCAGCAGCTGGCGCAGTGACGGGCACCAGTAACACATGTGTATATATAGTGACCGGCCAGCAGGGGGCGCTCAGTCTGCAGGGGTCTCTCTGGGACACTGCGCTACGCCCAGTAATGAATCCCAGCAGCTGGCGCAGTGACGGGCACCAGTACCACATGTATATATAGTGACCGGCCAGCAGGGGGCGCTCAGCCTGCAGGGGTCTCTCTGGGACACTGCGCTCCGCCCAGTAATGAATCCCAGCAGCTGGCGCAGTGACGGGCACCAGTAACACATGTGTATATATAGTGACCGGCCAGCAGGGGGCGCTCAGTCTGCAGGGGTCTCTCTGGGACACTGCGCTACGCCCAGTAATGAATCCCAGCAGCTGGCGCAGTGACGGGCACCAGTAACACATGTATATGTAGTGACCGGCCAGCAGAGGGCGCTCAGTCTGCAGGGGTCTCTCTGGGACACTGCGCTCTGCCCAGTAATGAATCCCAGCAGCTGGCGCATTGACGGGCACCAGTAACACACGTGTATATATAGTGACCGGCCAGCAGGGGGCGCTCAGCCTGCAGGGGTCTCTCTGGGACACTGCGCTCCGCCCAGTAATGAATCCCAGCAGCTGGCGCAGTGACGGGCACCAGTAACACATGTATATATAGTGACCGGCCAGCAGGGGGCGCTCAGCCTGCAGGGGTCTCTCTGGGACACTGCGCTCCGCCCAGTAATGAATCCCAGCAGCTGGCGCAGTGACGGGCACCAGTAACACGTGTATATATAGTGACCGGCCAGCAGGGGGCGCTCAGTCTGCAGGGGTCTCTCTGGGACACTGCGCTCCGCCCAGTAATGTATCCCAGCAGCTGGCGCAGTGACGGGCACCAGTAACACATGTATATATAGTGACCGGCCAGCAGGGGGCGCTCAGTCTGCAGGGGTCTCTCTGGGACACTGCGCTCCGCCCAGTAATGAATCCCAGCAGCTGGCGCAGTGACGGGCACCAGTAACACGTGTATATATATAGTGACCGGCCAGCAGGGGGCGCAGTGACGGGCACCAGTAACACATGTATATGTAGTGACCGGCCAGCAGGGGGCGCTCAGTCTGCAGGGGTCTCTCTGGGACACTGCGCTCCGCCCAGTAATGAATCCCAGCAGCTGGCGCAGTGACGGGCACCAGTAACACATGTATATATAGTGACCGGCCAGCAGGGGGCGCTCAGCCTGCAGGGGTCTCTCTGGGACACTGCGCTCCGCCCAGTAATGTATCCCAGCAGCTGGCGCAGTGACGGGCACCAGTACCACATGTATATATAGTGACCGGCCAGCAGGGGGCGCTCAGCCTGCAGGGGGTCTCTCTGGGACACTGCGCTCCGCCCAGTAATGAATCCCAGCAGCTGGCGCAGTGACGGGCACCAGTAACACACGTGTATATATAGTGACCGGCCAGCAGGGGGCGCTCAGCCTGCAGGGGTCTCTCTGGGACACTGCGCTCCGCCCAGTAATGTATCCCAGCAGCTGGCGCAGTGACGGGCACCAGTAACACATGTATATATAGTGACCAGCCAGCAGGGGGCGCTCAGTCTGCAGGGGGTCTCTCTGGGACACTGCGCTCCGCCCAGTAATGTATCCCAGCAGCTGGCGCAGTGACGGGCACCAGTAACACATGTATATATAGTGACCGGCCAGCAGGGGGCGCTCAGCCTGCAGGGGTCTCTCTGGGACACTGCGCTCCGCCCAGTAATGAATCCCAGCAGCTGGCGCAGTGACGGGCACCAGTAACACGTGTATATATAGTGACCGGCCAGCAGGGGGCGCTCTGCCTGCAGGGGTCTCTCTGGGACACTGCGCTCCGCCCAGTAATGAATCCCAGCAGCTGGCGCAGTGACGGGCACCAGTAACACATGTGTATATATAGTGACCGGCCAGCAGGGGGCGCTCAGCCTGCAGGGGTCTCTCTGGGACACTGCGCTCCGCCCAGTAATGAATCCCAGCAGCTGGCGCAGTGACGGGCACCAGTAACACATGTATATGTAGTGACCGGCCAGCAGGGGGCGCTCAGCCTGCAGGGGTCTCTCTGGGACACTGCGCTCCGCCCAGTAATGAATCCCAGCAGCTGGCGCAGTGACGGCCACCAGTAACACGTGTATATATAGTGACCGGCCAGCAGGGGGTCTCTCTGGGACACTGCGCTCCGCCCAGTAATGTATCCCAGCAGCTGGCGCAGTGACGGGCACCAGTAACACATGTATATATAGTGACCAGCCAGCAGGGGGCGCTCAGTCTGCAGGGGGTCTCTCTGGGACACTGCGCTCCGCCCAGTAATGAATCCCAGCAGCTGGCGCAGTGACGGGCACCAGTAACACGTGTATATATAGTGACCGGCCAGCAGGGGGCGCTCAGTCTGCAGGGGTCTCTCTGGGACACTGCGCTCCGCCCAGTAATGTATCCCAGCAGCTGGCGCAGTGACGGGCACCAGTAACACGTGTATATATAGTGACCGGCCAGCAGGGGGCGCTCAGTCTGCAGGGGTCTCTCTGGGACACTGCGCTCCGCCCAGTAATGTATCCCAGCAGCTGGCGCAGTGACGGGCACCAGTAACACATGTATATATAGTAACCGGCCAGCAGGGGGCGCTCAGTCTGCAGGGGTCTCTCTGGGACACTGCGCTCCGCCCAGTAATGTATCCCAGCAGCTGGCGCAGTGACGGGCACCAGTAACACGTGTATATATAGTGACCGGCCAGCAGGGGGCGCTCTGCCTGCAGGGGTCTCTCTGGGACACTGCGCTCCGCCCAGTAATGTATCCCAGCAGCTGGCGCAGTGACGGGCACCAGTAACACATGTATATATAGTGACCGGCCAGCAGGGGGCGCTCAGCCTGCAGGGGTCTCTCTGGGACACTGCACTCCGCCCAGTAATGAATCCCAGCAGCTGGCGCAGTGACGGGCACCAGTAACACGTGTGTATATATAGTGACCGGCCAGCAGGGGGCACTCAGCCTGCAGGGGTCTCTCTGGGACACTGCGCTCCGCCCAGTAATGAATCCCAGCAGCTGGCGCAGTGACGGGCACCAGTAACACATGTATATATAGTGACCGGCCAGCAGGGGGCGCTCAACCTGCAGGGGTCTCTCTGGGACACTGCGCTCCGCCCAGTAATGAATCCTAGCAGCTGGCACAGTGACGGGTATCAGTAACACATGTATATATAGTAACCGGCCAGCAGGGGGTGCTCAGCCTGCAGGGGTCTCTCTGGGACACTGCGCTCCGACCAGTAATGAATCCCAGCAGCTGGCGCAGTGACGGGCACCAGTAACACACGTGTATATATAGTGATCGGCCAGCAGGGGGCGCTCAGCCTGCAGGGGTCTCTCTGGGACACTGCGCTCCGCCCAGTAATGTATCCTAGCAGCTGGCGCAGTGACGGGCACCAGTAACACGTATATATAGTGACCGGCCAGCAGGGGGCGCTCAGCCTGCAGGGGTCTCTCTGGGACACTGCGCTCCGCCCAGTAATGAATCCCAGCAGCTGGCGCAGTGACGGGCACCAGTAACACATGTATATATAGTAACCGGCCAGCAGGGGGTGCTCAGCCTGCAGGGGTCTCTCTGGGACACTGCGCTCCGCCCAGTAATGAATCCCAGCAGCTGGCGCAGTGACGGGCACCAGTAACACATGTATATGTAGTGACCGGCCAGCAGGGGGCGCTCAGTCTGCAGGGGTCTCTCTGGGACACTGCGCTCCGCCCAGTAATGAATCCCAGCAGCTGGCGCAGTGACGGGCACCAGTAACACATGTATATATAGTGACCGGCCAGCAGGGGGTCTCTCTGGGACACTGCGCTCCGCCCAGTAATGTATCCCAGCAGCTGGCGCAGTGACGGGCACCAGTAACACGTGTATATATAGTGACCGGCCAGCAGGGGGCGCTCAGTCTGCAGGGGTCTCTCTGGGACACTGCGCTCCGCCCAGTAATGTATCCCAGCAGCTGGCGCAGTGACGGGCACCAGTAACACATGTATATATAGTGACCAGCCAGCAGGGGGCGCTCAGTCTGCAGGGGGTCTCTCTGGGACACTGCGCTCCGCCCAGTAATGTATCCCAGCAGCTGGCGCAGTGACGGGCACCAGTAACACATGTATATATAGTGACCGGCCAGCAGGGGGCGCTCAGCCTGCAGGGGTCTCTCTGGGACACTGCGCTCCGCCCAGTAATGTATCCCAGCAGCTGGCGCAGTGACGGGCACCAGTAACACACGTGTATATATAGTGACCGGCCAGCAGGGGGCGCTCAGTCTGCAGGGGTCTCTCTGGGACACTGCGCTCCGCCCAGTAATGTATCCCAGCAGCTGGCGCAGTGACGGGCACCAGTAACACATGTATATATAGTGACTGGCCAGCAGGGGGCGCTCAGCCTGCAGGGGTCTCTCTGGGACACTGCGCTCCGCCCAGTAATGAATCCCAGCAGCTGGCGCAGTGACGGGCACCAGTAACACATGTGTATATATAGTGACCGGCCAGCAGGGGGCGCTCAGTCTGCAGGGGTCTCCCTGGGACACTGCGCTCCGCCCAGTAATGTATCCCAGCAGCTGGCGCAGTGACGGGCACCAGTAACACATGTATATATAGTGACCGGCCAGCAGGGGGCGCTCAGCCTGCAGGGGTCTCTCTGGGACACTGCGCTCCGCCCAGTAATGTATCCCAGCAGCTGGCGCAGTGACGGGCACCAGTAACACATGTATATATAGTGACCGGCCAGCAGGGGGCGCTCAGCCTGCAGGGGTCTCTCTGGGACACTGCGCTCCGCCCAGTAATGTATCCCAGCAGCTGGCGCAGTGACGGGCACCAGTAACACATGTATATATAGTGACCGGCCAGCAGGGGGCGCTCAGCCTGCAGGGGTCTCTCTGGGACACTGCGCTCCGCCCAGTAATGAATCCCAGCAGCTGGCGCAGTGACGGGCACCAGTAACACATGTGTATATATAGTGACCGGCCAGCAGGGGGCGCTCAGCCTGCAGGGGTCTCCCTGGGACACTGCGCTCCGCCCAGTAATGAATCCCAGCAGCTGGCGCAGTGACGGGCACCAGTAACACATGTATATATAGTGACCGGCCAGCAGGGGGCGCTCAGCCTGCAGGGGTCTCTCTGGGACACTGTGCTCCGCCCAGTAATGAATCCCAGCAGCTGGCGCAGTGACGGGCACCAGTAACACGTGTATATATAGTGACCGGCCAGCAGGGGGCGCTCAGCCTGCAGGGGTCTCTCTGGGACACTGCGCTCCGCCCAGTAATGAATCCCAGCAGCTGGCGCAGTGACGGGCACCAGTAACACATGTATATATAGTGACCGGCCAGCAGGGGGCGCTCAGCCTGCAGGGGTCTCTCTGGGACACTGTGCTCCGCCCAGTAATGAATCCCAGCAGCTGGCGCAGTGACGGGCACCAGTAACACATGTATATATAGTGACCGGCCAGCAGGGGGCGCTCAGCCTGCAGGGGTCTCTCTGGGACACTGCGCTCCGCCCAGTAATGAATCCCAGCAGCTGGCGCAGTGACGGGCACCAGTAACACATGTATATATAGTAACCGGCCAGCAGGGGGCGCTCAGCCTGCAGGGGTCTCTCTGGGACACTGCGCTCTGCCCAGTAATGAATCCCAGCAGCTGGAGCAGTGACGGGCACCAGTAACACATGTATATATAGTGACCGGCCAGCAGGGGGCGCTCAGCCTGCAGGGGTCTCTCTGGGACACTGCGCTCTGCCCAGTAATGAATCCCAGCAGCTGACGCAGTGACGGGCACCAGTAACACATGTGTATATATAGTGACCGGCCAGCAGGGGGCGCTCAGTCTGCAGGGGTCTCTCTGGGACACTGCGCTCCGCCCAGTAATGTATCCCAGCAGCTGGCGCAGTGACGGGCACCAGTAACACGTGTATATATAGTGACCGGCCAGCAGGGGGCGCTCAGTCTGCAGGGGTCTCTCTGGGACACTGCGCTCCGCCCAGTAATGTATCCCAGCAGCTGGTGCAGTGACGGGCACCAGTAACACGTATATATAGTGACCGGCCAGCAGGGGGCGCTCAGCCTGCAGGGGTCTCTCTGGGACACTGCGCTCCGCCCAGTAATGTATCCCAGCAGCTGGCGCAGTGACGGGCACCAGTAACACGTGTATATATAGTGACCGGCCAGCAGGGGGCGCTCAGTCTGCAGGGGTCTCTCTGGGACACTGCGCTCCGCCCAGTAATGTATCCCAGCAGCTGGCGCAGTGACGGGCACCAGTAACACGGGTATATATAGTGACCGGCCAGCAGGGGGCGCTCAGCCTGCAGGGGTCTCTCTGGGACACTGCGCTCCGCCCAGTAATGTATCCCAGCAGCTGGCGCAGTGACGGGCACCAGTAACACATGTATATATAGTAACCGGCCAGCAGGGGGCGCTCAGCCTGCAGGGGTCTCTCTGGGACACTGCGCTCCGCCCAGTAATGTATCCCAGCAGCTGGCGCAGTGACGGGCACCAGTAACATGTATATATAGTGACCGGCCAGCAGGGGGCGCTCAGCCTGCAGGGGTCTCTCTGGGACACTGCGCTCCGCCCAGTAATGAATCCCAGCAGCTGGCGCAGTGACGGGCACCAGTAACACATGTATATATAGTGACCGGCCAGCAGGGGGCGCTCAGCCTGCAGGGGTCTCTCTGGGACACTGCGCTCTGCCCAGTAATGAATCCCAGCAGCTGACGCAGTGACGGGCACCAGTAACACGTATATATAGTGACCGGCCAGCAGGGGGCGCTCAGCCTGCAGGGGTCTCTCTGGGACACTGCGCTCCGCCCAGTAATGTATCCCAGCAGCTGGCGCAGTGACGGGTATCAGTAACACGTGTATATATAGTGACCGGCCAGCAGGGGGCGCTCAGCCTGCAGGGGTCTCTCTGGGACACTGCGCTCCGCCCAGTAATGACTCCCAGCAGCTGGCGCAGTGACGGGCACCAGTAACACATGTATATATAGTAACCGGCCAGCAGGGGGCGCTCAGCCTGCAGGGGTCTCACTGGGACACTGCGCTCCGCCCAGTAATGAATCCCAGCAGCTGGCGCAGTGACGGGCACCAGTAACACGTGTATATATAGTGACCGGCCAGCAGGGGGCGCTCAGCCTGCAGGGGTCTCTCTGGGACACTGCGCTCCGCCCAGTAATGAATCCCAGCAGCTGGCACAGTGACGGGCACCAGTAACACATGTATATATAGTGACCAGCCAGCAGGGGGCGCTCAGCCTGCAGGGGTCTCTCTGGGACACTGCGCTCCGACCAGTAATGAATCCCAGCAGCTGGCGCAGTGACGGGCACCAGTAACACATGTATATATAGTGACCGGCCAGCAGGGGGCGCTCAGTCTGCAGGGGTCTCTCTGGGACACTGCGCTCTGCCCAGTAATGAATCCCAGCAGCTGGAGCAGTGACGGGCACCAGTAACACATGTATATATAGTGACCGGCCAGCAGGGGGCGCTCAGCCTGCAGGGGTCTCTCTGGGACACTGCACTCCGCCCAGTAATGAATCCCAGCAGCTGGCGCAGTGACGGGCACCAGTAACACATGTGTATATATAGTGACCGGCCAGCAGGGGGCGCTCAGCCTGCAGGGGTCTCTCTGGGACACTGCACTCCGCCCAGTAATGACTCCCAGCAGCTGGCGCAGTGACGGGCACCAGTAACACATGTGTATATATAGTGACCGGCCAGCAGGGGGCGCTCAGCCTGCAGGGGTCTCTCTGGGACACTGCACTCCGCCCAGTAATGAATCCCAGCAGCTGGCGCAGTGACGGGCACCAGTAACACACGTGTATATATAGTGACCGGCCAGCAGGGGGCGCTCAGCCTGCAGGGGTCTCTCTGGGACACTGCGCTCCGCCCAGTAATGAATCCCAGCAGCTGGCGCAGTGACGGGCACCAGTAACACATGTATATGTAGTGACCGGCCAGCAGGGGGCGCTCAGTCTGCAGGGGTCTCTCTGGGACACTGCGCTCTGCCCAGTAATGAATCCCAGCAGCTGGCGCATTGACGGGCACCAGTAACACGTGTATATATAGTGACCGGCCAGCAGGGGGCGCTCAGCCTGCAGGGGTCTCTCTGGGACACTGCGCTCTGCCCAGTAATGAATCCCAGCAGCTGGCGCATTGACGGGCACCAGTAACACGTGTATATATAGTGACCGGCCAGCAGGGGGCGCTCAGCCTGCAGGGGTCTCTCTGGGACACTGCGCTCTGCCCAGTAATGAATCCCAGCAGCTGGCGCATTGACGGGCACCAGTAACACATGTATATATAGTGACCGGCCAGCAGGGGGCGCTCAGCCTGCAGGGGTCTCTCTAGGACACTGCGCTCCGCCCAGTAATGAATCCCAGCAGCTGGCGCAGTGACGGGCACCAGTAACACACGTGTATATATAGTGACCGGCCAGCAGGGGGCGCTCAGCCTGCAGGGGTCTCTCTGGGACACTGCGCTCCGCCCAGTAATGAATCCCAGCAGCTGGCGCAGTGACGGGCACCAGTAACACATGTATATATAGTGACCGGCCAGCAGGGGGCGCAGTGACGGGCACCAGTAACACATGTATATATAGTGACCGGCCAGCAGGGGGCACTCAGCCTGCAGGGGTCTCTCTAGGACACTGCGCTCCGCCCAGTAATGAATCCCAGCAGCTGGCGCAGTGACGGGCACCAGTAACACATGTATATATAGTGACCGGCCAGCAGGGGGCGCTCAGCCTGCAGGGATCTCTCTGGGACACTGCGCTCTGCCCAGTAATGAATCCCAGCAGCTGGCGCATTGACGGGCACCAGTAACACGTGTATATATAGTGACCGGCCAGCAGGGGGCGCTCAGTCTGCAGGGGTCTCTCTGGGACACTGCGCTCCGCCCAGTAATGAATCCCAGCAGCTGGCGCAGTGACGGGCACCAGTAACACGTGTATATATAGTGACCGGCCAGCAGGGGGCGCTCTGCCTGCAGGGGTCTCTCTGGGACACTGCGCTCCGCCCAGTAATGTATCCCAGCAGCTGGCGCAGTGACGGGCACCAGTAACACGTGTATATATAGTGACCGGCCAGCAGGGGGCGCTCAGCCTGCAGGGGTCTCTCTGGGACACTGCGCTCCGCCCAGTAATGTATCCCAGCAGCTGGCGCAGTGACGGGCACCAGTAACACATGTATATATAGTGACCGGCCAGCAGGGGGCGCTCAGCCTGCAGGGGTCTCTCTGGGACACTGCGCTCCGCCCAGTAATGAATCCCAGCAGCTGGCGCAGTGACGGGCACCAGTAACACATGTGTATATATAGTGACCGGCCAGCAGGGGTCTCTCTGGGACACTGCGCTCCGCCCAGTAATGAATCCTAGCAGCTGGCACAGTGACGGGTATCAGTAACACATGTATATATAGTGACCGGCCAGCAGGGGGCGCTCAGCCTGCAGGGGTCTCTCTGGGACACTGCGCTCCGACCAGTAATGAATCCCAGCAGCTGGCGCAGTGACGGGCACCAGTAACACATGTATATATAGTGACCGGCCAGCAGGGGGCGCTCAGCCTGCAGGGGTCTCTCTGGGACACTGCGCTCCGCCCAGTAATGAATCCCAGCAGCTGGCGCAGTGACGGGCACCAGTAACACATGTATATATAGTAACCGGCCAGCAGGGGGCGCTCAGCCAGCAGGGGGTCTCTCTGGGACACTGCGCTCCGCCCAGTAATGAATCCCAGCAGCTGGCGCAGTGACGGGCACCAGTAACACGTGTATATATAGTAACCGGCCAGCAGGGGGCGCTCAGCCTGCAGGGGTCTCTCTGGGACACTGCGCTCCGCCCAGTAATGTATCCCAGCAGCTGGCGCAGTGACGGGCACCAGTAACATGTATATATAGTGACCGGCCAGCAGGGGGCGCTCAGCCTGCAGGGGTCTCTCTGGGACACTGCGCTCCGCCCAGTAATGAATCCCAGCAGCTGGCGCAGTGACGGGCACCAGTAACACATGTATATATAGTGACCGGCCAGCAGGGGGCGCTCAGCCTGCAGGGGTCTCTCTGGGACACTGCGCTCTGCCCAGTAATGAATCCCAGCAGCTGACGCAGTGACGGGCACCAGTAACACGTATATATAGTGACCGGCCAGCAGGGGGCGCTCAGCCTGCAGGGGTCTCTCTGGGACACTGCGCTCCGCCCAGTAATGTATCCCAGCAGCTGGCGCAGTGACGGGTATCAGTAACACGTGTATATATAGTGACCGGCCAGCAGGGGGCGCTCAGCCTGCAGGGGTCTCTCTGGGACACTGCGCTCCGCCCAGTAATGACTCCCAGCAGCTGGCGCAGTGACGGGCACCAGTAACACATGTATATATAGTGACCGGCCAGCAGGGGGCGCAGTGACGGGCACCAGTAACACATGTATATATAGTAACCGGCCAGCAGGGGGCGCTCAGCCTGCAGGGGTCTCTCTGGGACACTGCGCTCTGCCCAGTAATGAATCCCAGCAGCTGGAGCAGTGACGGGCACCAGTAACACATGTATATATAGTGACCGGCCAGCAGGGGGCGCTCAGCCTGCAGGGGTCTCTCTGGGACACTGCGCTCTGCCCAGTAATGAATCCCAGCAGCTGGCGCAGTGACGGGCACCAGTAACACACGTGTATATATAGTGACCGGCCAGCAGGGGGCGCTCAGCCTGCAGGGGTCTCTCTGGGACACTGCGCTCCGCCCAGTAATGAATCCCAGCAGCTGGCGCAGTGACGGGCACCAGTAACACATGTATATGTAGTGACCGGCCAGCAGGGGGCGCTCAGTCTGCAGGGGTCTCTCTGGGACACTGCGCTCTGCCCAGTAATGAATCCCAGCAGCTGGCGCATTGACGGGCACCAGTAACACGTGTATATATAGTGACCGGCCAGCAGGGGGCGCTCAGCCTGCAGGGGTCTCTCTGGGACACTGCGCTCTGCCCAGTAATGAATCCCAGCAGCTGGCGCATTGACGGGCACCAGTAACACGTGTATATATAGTGACCGGCCAGCAGGGGGCGCTCAGCCTGCAGGGGTCTCTCTGGGACACTGCGCTCTGCCCAGTAATGAATCCCAGCAGCTGGCGCATTGACGGGCACCAGTAACACATGTATATATAGTGACCGGCCAGCAGGGGGCGCTCAGCCTGCAGGGGTCTCTCTAGGACACTGCGCTCCGCCCAGTAATGAATCCCAGCAGCTGGCGCAGTGACGGGCACCAGTAACACACGTGTATATATAGTGACCGGCCAGCAGGGGGCGCTCAGCCTGCAGGGGTCTCTCTGGGACACTGCGCTCCGCCCAGTAATGAATCCCAGCAGCTGGCGCAGTGACGGGCACCAGTAACACATGTATATATAGTGACCGGCCAGCAGGGGGCGCAGTGACGGGCACCAGTAACACATGTATATATAGTGACCGGCCAGCAGGGGGCACTCAGCCTGCAGGGGTCTCTCTAGGACACTGCGCTCCGCCCAGTAATGAATCCCAGCAGCTGGCGCAGTGACGGGCACCAGTAACACACGTGTATATATAGTGACCGGCCAGCAGGGGGCGCTCAGCCTGCAGGGGTCTCTCTGGGACACTGCGCTCTGCCCAGTAATGAATCCCAGCAGCTGGCGCAGTGACGGGCACCAGTAACACATGTATATATAGTGACCGGCCAGCAGGGGGCGCTCAGCCTGCAGGGGTCTCTCTGGGACACTGCGCTCCGCCCAGTAATGAATCCCAGCAGCTGGCGCAGTGACGGGCACCAGTAACACATGTGTATATATAGTGACCGGCCAGCAGGGGGCGCTCAGTCTGCAGGGGTCTCTCTGGGACACTGCGCTCCGCCCAGTAATGAATCCCAGCAGCTGGCGCAGTGACGGGCACCAGTAACACGTGTATATATAGTGACCGGCCAGCAGGGGGCGCTCAGCCTGCAGGGGTCTCTCTGGGACACTGCGCTCCGCCCAGTAATGAATCCCAGCAGCTGGCGCAGTGACGGGCACCAGTAACACATGTATATATAGTGACCGGCCAGCAGGGGGCGCTCAGCCTGCAGGGGTCTCTCTGGGACACTGCGCTCCGCCCAGTAATGACTCCCAGCAGCTGGCGCAGTGACGGGTATCAGTAACACGTGTATATATAGTGACCGGCCAGCAGGGGGCGCTCAGCCTGCAGGGGTCTCTCTGGGACACTGCGCTCCGCCCAGTAATGAATCCCAGCAGCTGGCGCAGTGACGGGCACCAGTAACACACGTGTATATATAGTAACTGGCCAGCAGGGGGCGCTCAGCCTGCAGGGGTCTCTCTGGGACACTGCGCTCCGCCCAGTAATGACTCCCAGCAGCTGGCGCAGTGACGGGCACCAGTAACACATGTATATATAGTGACCAGCCAGCAGGGGGCGCTCAGCCTGCAGGGGTCTCTCTGGGACACTGCGCTCCGCCCAGTAATGAATCCCAGCAGCTGGCGCAGTGACGGGCACCAGTAACACACGTGTATATATAGTGACCGGCCAGCAGGGAGCGATCAGCCTGCAGGGGTCTCTCTGGGACACTGCGCTCCGCCCAGTAATGAATCCCAGCAGCTGGCGCAGTGACGGGCACCAGTAACATGTATATATAGTGACCGGCCAGCAGGGGGCGCTCAGCCTGCAGGGGTCTCTCTGGGACACTGCGCTCCGCCCAGTAATGAATCCCAGCAGCTGGCGCAGTGACGGGCACCAGTAACACATGTATATGTAGTGACCGGCCAGCAGGGGGCGCTCAGTCTGCAGGGGTCTCTCTGGGACACTGCGCTCTGCCCAGTAATGAATCCCAGCAGCTGGCGCATTGACGGGCACCAGTAACACGTGTATATATAGTGACCGGCCAGCAGGGGGCGCTCAGCCTGCAGGGGTCTCTCTGGGACACTGCGCTCTGCCCAGTAATGAATCCCAGCAGCTGGCGCATTGACGGGCACCAGTAACACGTGTATATATAGTGACCGGCCAGCAGGGGGCGCTCAGCCTGCAGGGGTCTCTCTGGGACACTGCGCTCTGCCCAGTAATGAATCCCAGCAGCTGGCGCATTGACGGGCACCAGTAACACATGTATATATAGTGACCGGCCAGCAGGGGGCGCTCAGCCTGCAGGGGTCTCTCTAGGACACTGCGCTCCGCCCAGTAATGAATCCCAGCAGCTGGCGCAGTGACGGGCACCAGTAACACACGTGTATATATAGTGACCGGCCAGCAGGGGGCGCTCAGCCTGCAGGGGTCTCTCTGGGACACTGCGCTCCGCCCAGTAATGAATCCCAGCAGCTGGCGCAGTGACGGGCACCAGTAACACATGTATATATAGTGACCGGCCAGCAGGGGGCGCAGTGACGGGCACCAGTAACACATGTATATATAGTGACCGGCCAGCAGGGGTCTCTCTGGGACACTGCGCTCCGCCCAGTAATGAATCCCAGCAGCTGGCGCAGTGACGGGCACCAGTAACACGTGTATATATAGTGACCGGCCAGCAGGGGGCGCTCAGCCTGCAGGGGTCTCTCTGGGACACTGCGCTCCGCCCAGTAATGAATCCCAGCAGCTGGTGCAGTGACGGGCACCAGTAACACGTGTATATATAGTGACCGGCCAGCAGGGGGCGCTCAGCCTGCAGGGGTCTCTCTGGGACACTGTGCTCCACCCAGTAATGAATCCCAGCAGCTGGCGCAGTGACGGGCACCAGTAACACATGTATATATAGTGACCGGCCAGCAGGGGGCACTCAGCCTGCAGGGGTCTCTCTAGGACACTGCGCTCCGCCCAGTAATGAATCCCAGCAGCTGGCGCAGTGACGGGCACCAGTAACACACGTGTATATATAGTGACCGGCCAGCAGGGGGCGCAGTGACGGGCACCAGTAACACATGTATATATAGTGACCGGCCAGCAGGGGGCGCTCAGCCTGCAGGGGTCTCTCTGGGACACTGCGCTCCGCCCAGTAATGACTCCCAGCAGCTGGTGCAGTGACGGGCACCAGTAACACATGTATATATAGTGACCGGCCAGCAGGGGGCGCTCAGCCTGCAGGGGTCTCTCTGGGACACTGCACTCCGCCCAGTAATGAATCCCAGCAGCTGGCGCAGTGACGGGCACCAGTAACACGTGTGTATATATAGTGACCGGCCAGCAGGGGGCACTCAGCCTGCAGGGGTCTCTCTGGGACACTGCGCTCCGCCCAGTAATGTATCCCAGCAGCTGGCGCAGTGACGGGCACCAGTAACACATGTATATGTAGTGACCGGCCAGCAGGGGGCGCTCAGTCTGCAGGGGTCTCTCTGGGACACTGCGCTCCGCCCAGTAATGTATCCCAGCAGCTGGCGCAGTGACGGGCACCAGTAACACATGTATATATAGTGACCGGCCAGCAGGGGGCGCTCAACCTGCAGGGGTCTCTCTGGGACACTGCGCTCCGCCCAGTAATGAATCCTAGCAGCTGGCACAGTGACGGGTATCAGTAACACATGTATATATAGTAACCGGCCAGCAGGGGGTGCTCAGCCTGCAGGGGTCTCTCTGGGACACTGCGCTCCGACCAGTAATGAATCCCAGCAGCTGGCGCAGTGACGGGCACCAGTAACACACGTGTATATATAGTGATCGGCCAGCAGGGGGCGCTCAGCCTGCAGGGGTCTCTCTGGGACACTGCGCTCCGCCCAGTAATGTATCCTAGCAGCTGGCGCAGTGACGGGCACCAGTAACACGTGTATATATATAGTGACCGGCCAGCAGGGGGCGCTCAGCCTGCAGGGGTCTCTCTGGGACACTGCGCTCCGCCCAGTAATGAATCCCAGCAGCTGGCGCAGTGACGGGCACCAGTAACACATGTATATATATAGTGACCGGCCAGCAGGGGGCGCTCAGCCTGCAGGGGTCTCTCTGGGACACTGCGCTCCGCACAGTAATGACTCCCAGCAGCTGGCGCAGTGACGGGCACCAGTAACACACGTGTATATATAGTGACCGGCCAGCAGGGGGCGCTCAGCCTGCAGGGGTCTCTCTGGGACACTGCGCTCTGCCCAGTAATGAATCCCAGCAGCTGGTGCAGTGACGGGCACCAGTAACACACGTGTATATATAGTGACCAGCCAGCAGGGGGTGCTCAGCCTGCAGGGGTCTCTCTGGGACACTGCGCTCCGCACAGTAATGACTCCCAGCAGCTGGCGCAGTGACGGGCACCAGTAACACACGTGTATATATAGTGACCGGCCAGCAGGGGGCGCTCAGCCTGCAGGGGTCTCTCTGGGACACTGCGCTCCGCCCAGTAATGAATCCCAGCAGCTGGCGCAGTGACGGGCACCAGTAACACATGTATATATAGTAACCGGCCAGCAGGGGGTGCTCAGCCTGCAGGGGTCTCTCTGGGACACTGCGCTCCGCCCAGTAATGAATCCCAGCAGCTGGCGCAGTGACGGGCACCAGTAACACATGTATATGTAGTGACCGGCCAGCAGGGGGCGCTCAGTCTGCAGGGGTCTCTCTGGGACACTGCGCTCCGCCCAGTAATGTATCCCAGCAGCTGGCGCAGTGACGGGCACCAGTAACACATGTATATATAGTGACCGGCCAGCAGGGGGCGCTCAACCTGCAGGGGTCTCTCTGGGACACTGCGCTCCGCCCAGTAATGAATCCCAGCAGCTGGCGCAGTGACGGGCACCAGTAACACACGTGTATATATAGTGACCGGCCAGCAGGGGGCGCTCAGCCTGCAGGGGTCTCTCTGGGACACTGCGCTCCGCCCAGTAATGAATCCCAGCAGCTGGTGCAGTGACGGGCACCAGTAACACACGTGTATATATATAGTGACCGGCCAGCAGAGGGCGCTCAGTCTGCAGGGGTCTCTCTGGGACACTGCGCTCTGCCCAGTAATGAATCCCAGCAGCTGGCGCAGTGACGGGCACCAGTAACACGTGTATATATAGTGACCGGCCAGCAGGGGGCGCTCAGCCTGCAGGGGTCTCTCTGGGACACTGCGCTCCGCCCAGTAATGAATCCCAGCAGCTGGCGCAGTGACGGGCACCAGTAACACGTGTATATATAGTGACCGGCCAGCAGGGGGCGCTCAGCCTGCAGGGGTCTCTCTGGGACACTGCGCTCCGCCCAGTAATGAATCCCAGCAGCTGGCGCAGTGACGGGCACCAGTAACACATGTATATATAGTGACCGGCCAGCAGGGGGCGCTCAGCCTGCAGGGGTCTCTCTGGGACACTGCGCTCTGACCAGTAATGAATCCCAGCAGCTGGCGCAGTGACGGGCACCAGTAACACATGTATATATAGTGACCGGCCAGCAGGGGGCGCTCAGCCTGCAGGGGTCTCTCTGGGACACTGCGCTACGCCCAGTAATGAATCCCAGCAGCTGGCGCAGTGACGGGCACCAGTAACACGTGTATATATAGTGACTGGCCAGCAGAGGGCGCTCAGTCTGCAGGGGTCTCTCTGGGACACTGCGCTCCGCCCAGTAATGAATCCCAGCAGCTGGCGCAGTGACGGGCACCAGTAACACATGTGTATATATAGTGACCGGCCAGCAGGGGGCGCTCAGTCTGCAGGGGTCTCTCTGGGACACTGCGCTCCGCCCAGTAATGAATCCCAGCAGCTGGCGCAGTGACGGGCACCAGTAACACATGTGTATATATAGTGACCGGCCAGTAGGGGGCGCTCAGCCTGCAGGGGTCTCTCTGGGACACTGCGCTCCGCCCAGTAATGAATCCCAGCAGCTGGCGCAGTGACGGGCACCAGTAACACACGTGTGTATATATAGTGACCGGCCAGCAGGGGGCGCTCAGCCTGCAGGGGTCTCTCTAGGACACTGCGCTCCGCCCAGTAATGAATCCCAGCAGCTGGCGCAGTGACGGGCACCAGTAACACACGTGTATATATAGTGACCGGCCAGCAGGGGGCGCTCAGCCTGCAGGGGTCTCTCTGGGACACTGCGCTCCGCCCAGTAATGAATCCCAGCAGCTGGCGCAGTGACGGGCACCAGTAACACACGTGTATATATAGTGACCGGCCAGCAGGGGGCGCTCAGCCTGCAGGGGTCTCTCTGGGACACTGCGCTCCGCCCAGTAATGAATCCCAGCAGCTGGCGCAGTGACGGGCACCAGTAACACATGTATATATAGTGACCGGCCAGCAGGGGGCGCAGTGACGGGCACCAGTAACACATGTATATATAGTGACCGGCCAGCAGGGGGCGCTCAGCCTGCAGGGGTCTCTCTAGGACACTGCGCTCCGCCCAGTAATGAATCCCAGCAGCTGGCGCATTGACTGGCACCAGTAACACATGTATATATAGTGACCGGCCAGCAGGGGGCGCTCAGTCTGCAGGGGTCTCTCTGGGACACTGCGCTCTGCCCAGTAATGAATCCCAGCAGCTGGCGCATTGACGGGCACCAGTAACACGTGTATATATAGTGACCGGCCAGCAGGGGGTGCTCAGCCTGCAGGGGTCTCTCTGGGACACTGCGCTCTGCCCAGTAATGAATCCCAGCAGCTGGCGCAGTGACGGGCACCAGTAACACATGTGTATATATAGTGACCGGCCAGCAGGGGGCGCTCAGCCTGCAGGGGTCTCTCTGGGACACTGCGCTCTGCCCAGTAATGAATCCCAGCAGCTGGCGCATTGACGGGCACCAGTAACACGTGTATATATAGTGACCGGCCAGCAGGGGGCGCTCAGCCTGCAGGGGTCTCTCTGGGACACTGCGCTCTGCCCAGTAATGAATCCCAGCAGCTGGCGCAGTGACGGGCACCAGTAACACGTGTATATATAGTGACCGGCCAGCAGGGGGCGCTCAGTCTGCAGGGGTCTCTCTGGGACACTGCGCTCCGCCCAGTAATGTATCCCAGCAGCTGGCGCAGTGACGGGCACCAGTAACACATGTATATATAGTGACCGGCCAGCAGGGGGCGCTCAGCCTGCAGGGGTCTCTCTGGGACACTGCGCTCTGCCCAGTAATGAATCCCAGCAGCTGGCACAGTGACGGGCACCAGTAACACATGTATATATAGTGACCGGCCAGCAGGGGGCGCTCAGCCTGCAGGGGTCTCTCTAGGACACTGCGCTCCGCCCAGTAATGAATCCCAGCAGCTGGCGCAGTGACGGGCACCAGTAACACGTGTATATATAGTGACCGGCCAGCAGGGGGCGCTCAGCCTGCAGGGGTCTCTCTGGGACACTGCGCTCCGCCCAGTAATGTATCCCAGCAGCTGGCGCAGTGACGGGCACCAGTAACACGTGTATATATAGTGACCGGCCAGCAGGGGGCGCTCAGTCTGCAGGGGTCTCTCTGGGACACTGCGCTCCGCCCAGTAATGTATCCCAGCAGCTGGCGCAGTGACGGGCACCAGTAACACGGGTATATATAGTGACCGGCCAGCAGGGGGCGCTCAGCCTGCAGGGGTCTCTCTGGGACACTGCGCTCCGCCCAGTAATGTATCCCAGCAGCTGGCGCAGTGACGGGCACCAGTAACACATGTATATATAGTAACCGGCCAGCAGGGGGCGCTCAGCCTGCAGGGGTCTCTCTGGGACACTGCGCTCCGCCCAGTAATGTATCCCAGCAGCTGGCGCAGTGACGGGCACCAGTAACATGTATATATAGTGACCGGCCAGCAGGGGGCGCTCAGCCTGCAGGGGTCTCTCTGGGACACTGCGCTCCGCCCAGTAATGAATCCCAGCAGCTGGCGCAGTGACGGGCACCAGTAACACATGTATATATAGTGACCGGCCAGCAGGGGGCGCTCAGCCTGCAGGGGTCTCTCTGGGACACTGCGCTCTGCCCAGTAATGAATCCCAGCAGCTGACGCAGTGACGGGCACCAGTAACACGTATATATAGTGACCGGCCAGCAGGGGGCGCTCAGCCTGCAGGGGTCTCTCTGGGACACTGCGCTCCGCCCAGTAATGTATCCCAGCAGCTGGCGCAGTGACGGGTATCAGTAACACGTGTATATATAGTGACCGGCCAGCAGGGGGCGCTCAGCCTGCAGGGGTCTCTCTGGGACACTGCGCTCCGCCCAGTAATGACTCCCAGCAGCTGGCGCAGTGACGGGCACCAGTAACACATGTATATATAGTAACCGGCCAGCAGGGGGCGCTCAGCCTGCAGGGGTCTCTCTGGGACACTGCGCTCTGCCCAGTAATGAATCCCAGCAGCTGGAGCAGTGACGGGCACCAGTAACACATGTATATATAGTGACCGGCCAGCAGGGGGCGCTCAGCCTGCAGGGGTCTCTCTGGGACACTGCGCTCTGCCCAGTAATGAATCCCAGCAGCTGACGCAGTGACGGGCACCAGTAACACGTATATATAGTGACCGGCCAGCAGGGGGCGCTCAGCCTGCAGGGGTCTCTCTGGGACACTGCACTCCGCCCAGTAATGAATCCCAGCAGCTGGCGCAGTGACGGGCACCAGTAACACATGTGTATATATAGTGACCGGCCAGCAGGGGGCGCTCAGCCTGCAGGGGTCTCTCTGGGACACTGCACTCCGCCCAGTAATGACTCCCAGCAGCTGGCGCAGTGACGGGCACCAGTAACACATGTGTATATATAGTGACCGGCCAGCAGGGGGCGCTCAGCCTGCAGGGGTCTCTCTGGGACACTGCGCTCCGCCCAGTAATGAATCCCAGCAGCTGGCGCAGTGACGGGCACCAGTAACACGTGTATATATAGTGACCGGCCAGCAGGGGGCGCTCAGCCTGCAGGGGTCTCTCTGGGACACTGCGCTCTGCCCAGTAATGAATCCCAGCAGCTGGCGCAGTGACGGGCACCAGTAACACGTGTATATATAGTGACCGGCCAGCAGGGGGCGCTCAGCCTGCAGGGGTCTCTCTGGGACACTGCGCTCCGCCCAGTAATGAATCCCAGCAGCTGGCGCAGTGACGGGCACCAGTAACACGTGTATATATAGTGACCGGCCAGCAGGGGGCGCTCAGCCTGCAGGGGTCTCTCTGGGACACTGCGCTCTGCCCAGTAATGAATCCCAGCAGCTGGCGCATTGACGGGCACCAGTAACACATGTATATATAGTGACCGGCCAGCAGGGGGCGCAGTGACGGGCACCAGTAACACATGTATATATAGTGACCGGCCAGCAGGGGGCGCTCAGCCTGCAGCGGTCTCTCTAGGACACTGCGCTCCGCCCAGTAATGAATCCCAGCAGCTGGCGCAGTGACGGGCACCAGTAACACATGTATATATAGTGACCGGCCAGCAGGGGGCGCAGTGACGGGCACCAGTAACACATGTATATATAGTGACCGGCCAGCAGGGGGCACTCAGCCTGCAGGGGTCTCTCTAGGACACTGCGCTCCGCCCAGTAATGAATCCCAGCAGCTGGCGCAGTGACGGGCACCAGTAACACACGTGTATATATAGTGACCGGCCAGCAGGGGGCGCTCAGCCTGCAGGGGTCTCTCTGGGACACTGCGCTCTGCCCAGTAATGAATCCCAGCAGCTGGCGCAGTGACGGGCACCAGTAACACACGTGTATATATAGTGACCGGCCAGCAGGGGGCGCTCAGCCTGCAGGGGTCTCTCTGGGACACTGCGCTCTGCCCAGTAATGAATCCCAGCAGCTGGCGCAGTGACGGGCACCAGTAACACATGTATATATAGTGACCGGCCAGCAGGGGGCGCTCAGCCTGCAGGGGTCTCTCTAGGACACTGCGCTCCGCCCAGTAATGAATCCCAGCAGCTGGCGCAGTGACGGGCACCAGTAACACACGTGTATATATAGTGACCGGCCAGCAGGGGGCGCTCAGCCTGCAGGGGTCTCTCTGGGACACTGCGCTCTGCCCAGTAATGAATCCCAGCAGCTGGCGCAGTGACGGGCACCAGTAACACATGTATATATAGTGACCGGCCAGCAGGGGGCGCTCAGCCTGCAGGGGTCTCTCTGGGACACTGCGCTCCGCCCAGTAATGAATCCCAGCAGCTGGCGCAGTGACGGGCACCAGTAACACATGTGTATATATAGTGACCGGCCAGCAGGGGGCGCTCAGTCTGCAGGGGTCTCTCTGGGACACTGCGCTACGCCCAGTAATGAATCCCAGCAGCTGGCGCAGTGACGGGCACCAGTAACACATGTATATGTAGTGACCGGCCAGCAGAGGGCGCTCAGTCTGCAGGGGTCTCTCTGGGACACTGCGCTACGCCCAGTAATGAATCCCAGCAGCTGGCGCAGTGACGGGCACCAGTAACACATGTATATGTAGTGACCGGCCAGCAGGGGGCGCTCAGCCTGCAGGGGTCTCTCTGGGACACTGCACTCCGCCCAGTAATGAATCCCAGCAGCTGGCGCAGTGACGGGCACCAGTAACACACGTGTATATATAGTGACCGGCCAGCAGGGGGCGCTCAGCCTGCAGGGGTCTCTCTGGGACACTGCACTCCGCCCAGTAATGAATCCCAGCAGCTGGCGCAGTGACGGGCACCAGTAACACATGTATATGTAGTGACCGGCCAGCAGAGGGCGCTCAGTCTGCAGGGGTCTCTCTGGGACACTGCGCTCCGCCCAGTAATGAATCCCAGCAGCTGGCGCAGTGACGGGCACCAGTAACACATGTGTATATATAGTGACCGGCCAGCAGGGGGCGCTCAGCCTGCAGGGGTCTCTCTGGGACACTGCACTCCGCCCAGTAATGAATCCCAGCAGCTGGCGCAGTGACGGGCACCAGTAACACACGTGTATATATAGTGACCGGCCAGCAGGGGGCGCTCAGCCTGCAGGGGTCTCTCTGGGACACTGCGCTCCGCCCAGTAATGAATCCCAGCAGCTGGCGCAGTGACGGGCACCAGTAACACGTGTATATATAGTGACCGGCCAGCAGGGGGCGCTCAGCCTGCAGGGGTCTCTCTGGGACACTGCGCTCCGCCCAGTAATGAATCCCAGCAGCTGGCGCATTGACTGGCACCAGTAACACGTGTATATATAGTGACCGGCCAGCAGGGGGCGCTCAGCCTGCAGGGGTCTCTCTGGGACACTGCGTTCCGCCCAGTAATGAATCCTAGCAGCTGGCGCAGTGACGGGCACCAGTAACACACGTGTATATATAGTGACCGGCCAGCAGGGGGCGCTCAGCCTGCAGGGGTCTCTCTGGGACACTGCGCTCCGCCCAGTAATGAATCCCAGCAGCTGGCGCAGTGACGGGCACCAGTACCACATGTATATATAGTGACCGGCCAGCAGGGGGCGCTCAGCCTGCAGGGGTCTCTCTGGGACACTGCGCTCCGCCCAGTAATGAATCCCAGCAGCTGGCGCATTGACTGGCACCAGTAACACGTGTATATATAGTGACCGGCCAGCAGGGGGCGCTCAGCCTGCAGGGGTCTCTCTGGGACACTGCGTTCCGCCCAGTAATGAATCCTAGCAGCTGGCGCAGTGACGGGCACCAGTAATACATGTGTATATATAGTGACCGGCCAGCAGGGGGCGCTCAGTCTGCAGGGGTCTCTCTGGGACACTGCGCTCCGCCCAGTAATGAATCCCAGCAGCTGGCGCAGTGACGGGCACCAGTAACACATGTATATATAGTGACCGGCCAGCAGGGGGCGCTCAGCCTGCAGGGGTCTCTCTGGGACACTGCGCTCCGCCCAGTAATGAATCCCAGCAGCTGGCGCAGTGACGGGCACCAGTAACACATGTATATATAGTGACCGGCCAGCAGGGGGCGCTCAGCCTGCAGGGGTCTCTCTGGGACACTGCGCTCCGCCCAGTAATGAATCCCAGCAGCTGGCACAGTGACGGGCACCAGTAACACGTGTATATATAGTGACCGGCCAGCAGGGGGCGCTCAGCCTGCAGGGGTCTCTCTGGGACACTGCGCTCCGCCCAGTAATGAATCCCAGCAGCTGGCGCAGTGACGGGCACCAGTAACACATGTATATATAGTGACCGGCCAGCAGGGGGCACTCAGCCTGCAGGGGTCTCTCTGGGACACTGCGCTCTGCCCAGTAATGAATCCCAGCAGCTGGCGCAGTGACGGGCACCAGTAACACGTGTATATATAGTGACCGGCCAGCAGGGGGCGCTCAGCCTGCAGGGGTCTCTCTGGGACACTGCGCTCCGCCCAGTAATGAATTCCAGCAGCTGGCGCAGTGACGGGCACCAGTAACACGTGTATATATAGTGACCGGCCAGCAGGGGGCGCTCAGTCTGCAGGGGTCTCTCTGGGACACTGCGCTCTGCCCAGTAATGACTCCCAGCAGCTGGCGCAGTGACGGGCACCAGTAACACATGTATATATAGTGACCGGCCAGCAGGGGACGCTCAACCTGCAGGGATCTCTCTGGGACACTGCGCTCTGCCCAGTAATGAATCCCAGCAGCTGGCGCATTGACGGGCACCAGTAACACGTGTATATATAGTGACCGGCCAGCAGGGGGCGCTCAGCCTGCAGGGGTCTCTCTGGGACACTGCGCTCCGCCCAGTAATGAATCCCAGCAGCTGGCACAGTGACGGGCACCAGTAACACATGTATATATAGTGACCAGCCAGCAGGGGGCGCTCAGCCTGCAGGGGTCTCTCTGGGACACTGTGATCCACCCAGTAATGACTCCCAGCAGCTGGCGCAGTGACGGGCACCAGGAACACACGTGTATATATAGTGACCGGCCAGCAGGGGGCGCTCAGCCTGCAGGGGTCTCTCTGGGACACTGCGCTCCGCCCAGTAATGAATCCCAGCAGCTGGCGCAGTGACGGGCAGCAGTACCACATGTATATATAGTGACCGGCCAGCAGGGGGCGCTCAGCCTGCAGGGGTCTCTCTGGGACACTGCGCTCCGCCCAGTAATGAATCCCAGCAGCTGGCGCAGTGACGGGCACCAGTAACACGTGTATATATAGTGACCGGCCTGCAGGGGGCGCTCAGCCTGCAGGGGTCTCTCTGGGACACTGCGCTCCGCCCAGTACTGAATCCCAGCAGCTGGCGCAGTGACGGGCACCAGTAACACGTGTATATATAGTGACCGGCCAGCAGGGGGCGCTCAGCCTGCAGGGGTCTCTCTGGGACACTGCGCTCCGCCCAGTAATGTATCCTAGCAGCTGGCGCAGTGACGGGCAGCAGTAACACGTGTATATATAGTGACCGGCCAGCAGAGGGCGCTCAGCCTGCAGGGGGTCTCTCTGGGACACTGCGCTCCGACCAGTAATGAATCCCAGCAGCTGGCGCAGTGACGGGCACCAGTAACACATGTATATATAGTGACCGGCCAGCAGGGGGCGCTCAGCCTGCAGGGGTCTCTCTGGGACACTGCGCTCCGCCCAGTAATGAATCCCAGCAGCTGGCGCAGTGACGGGCACCAGTAACACATGTATATGTAGTGACCGGCCAGCAGGGGGCGCTCAGCCTGCAGGGGTCTCTCTGGGACACTGCGCTCCGCCCAGTAATGAATCCCAGCAGCTGGCGCAGTGACGGGCACCAGTAACACATGTATATATAGTGACCGGCCAGCAGGGGGCGCTCAGCCTGCAGGGGTCTCTCTGGGACACTGCGCTCTGCCCAGTAATGACTCCCAGCAGCTGGCGCAGTGACGGGCACCAGTAACACGTGTATATATAGTGACCGGCCAGCAGGGGGCACTCAGCCTGCAGGGGTCTCTCTGGGACACTGCGCTCTGCCCAGTAATGAATCCCAGCAGCTGGCGCAGTGACGGGCACCAGTAACACGTGTATATATAGTGACCGGCCAGCAGGGGGCACTCAGCCTGCAGGGGTCTCTCTGGGACACTGCGCTCTGCCCAGTAATGAATCCCAGCAGCTGGCGCAGTGACGGGCACCAGTAACACATGTATATGTAGTGACCGGCCAGCAGGGGGCGCTCAGTCTGCAGGGGTCTCTCTGGGACACTGCGCTCCGCCCAGTAATGAATCCCAGCAGCTGGCGCAGTGACGGGCACCAGTAACACGTGTATATATAGTGACCGGCCAGCAGGGGGCGCTCAGCCTGCAGGGGTCTCTCTGGGACACTGCGCTCCGCCCAGTAATGAATCCCAGCAGCTGGCGCAGTGACGGGCACCAGTAACACATGTATATGTAGTGACCGGCCAGCAGAGGGCGCTCAGCCTGCAGGGGTCTCTCTGGGACACTGCGCTCCGCCCAGTAATGAATCCCAGCAGCTGGCGCAGTGACGGGCACCAGTAACACATGTATATGTAGTGACCGGCCAGCAGGGGGCGCTCAGTCTGCAGGGGGTCTCTCTGGGACACTGTGCTCCGCCCAGTAATGAATCCCAGCAGCTGGCGCAGTGACGGGCACCAGTAACACATGTATATATAGTGACCGGCCAGCAGGGGGCACTCAGCCTGCAGGGGTCTCTCTAGGACACTGCGCTCCGCCCAGTAATGAATCCCAGCAGCTGGCGCAGTGACGGGCACCAGTAACACATGTATATGTAGTGACCGGCCAGCAGGGGGCGCAGTGACGGGCACCAGTAACACATGTATATGTAGTGACCGGCCAGCAGGGGGCGCTCAGTCTGCAGGGGTCTCTCTAGGACACTGCGCTCTGCCCAGTAATGTATCCCAGCAGCTGGCGCAGTGACGGGCACCAGTAACACATGTATATATAGTGACCGGCCAGCAGGGGGCGCTCAGCCTGCAGGGGTCTCTCTGGGACACTGCGCTCCGCCCAGTAATGAATCCCAGCAGCTGGCGCAGTGACGGGCACCAGTAACACACGTGTATATATAGTGACCGGCCAGCAGGGGGCGCTCAGCCTGCAGGGGTCTCTCTGGGACACTGCACTCCGCCCAGTAATGAATCCCAGCAGCTGGCGCAGTGACGGGCACCAGTAACACACGTGTATATATAGTGACCGGCCAGCAGGGGGCGCTCAGTCTGCAGGGGTCTCTCTGGGACACTGCGCTCTGCCCAGTAATGACTCCCAGCAGCTGGCGCAGTGACGGGCACCAGTAACACATGTATATATAGTGACCGGCCAGCAGGGGGCGCTCAGTCTGCAGGGGTCTCTCTGGGACACTGCGCTCCGCCCAGTAATGAATCCCAGCAGCTGGCGCAGTGACGGGCACCAGTAACACATGTATATATAGTGACCGGCCAGCAGAGGGCGCTCAGTCTGCAGGGGTCTCTCTGGGACACTGCGCTCCGCCCAGTAATGTATCCCAGCAGCTGGCGCAGTGACGGGCACCAGTAACACACGTGTATATATAGTGACCGGCCAGCAGGGGGCGCTCAGCCTGCAGGGGTCTCTCTGGGACACTGCACTCCGCCCAGTAATGAATCCCAGCAGCTGGCGCAGTGACGGGCACCAGTAACACATGTATATATAGTAACCGGCCAGCAGGGGGCGCTCAGTCTGCAGGGGTCTCTCTGGGACACTGCGCTCTGCCCAGTAATGACTCCCAGCAGCTGGCGCAGTGACGGGCACCAGTAACACATGTATATATAGTGACCGGCCAGCAGGGGGCGCTCAGTCTGCAGGGGTCTCTCTGGGACACTGCGCTCCGCCCAGTAATGAATCCCAGCAGCTGGCGCAGTGACGGGCACCAGTAACACATGTATATATAGTGACCGGCCAGCAGGGGGTCTCTCTGGGACACTGCGCTCCGCCCAGTAATGAATCCCAGCAGCTGGCGCAGTGACGGGCACCAGTAACACATGTGTATATATAGTGACCGGCCAGCAGGGGGCGCTCAGCCTGCAGGGGTCTCTCTGGGACACTGCGCTCTGCCCAGTAATGAATCCCAGCAGCTGGCACAGTGACGGGCACCAGTAACACATGTATATATAGTGACCGGCCAGCAGGGGGCGCTCAGCCTGCAGGGGTCTCTCTAGGACACTGCGCTCCGCCCAGTAATGTATCCCAGCAGCTGGCGCAGTGACGGGCACCAGTAACACGTGTATATATAGTGACCGGCCAGCAGGGGGCGCTCAGCCTGCAGGGGTCTCTCTGGGACACTGCGCTCTGCCCAGTAATGAATCCCAGCAGCTGGCGCAGTGACGGGCACCAGTAACACATGTGTATATATAGTGACCGGCCAGCAGGGGGCGCTCAGCCTGCAGGGGTCTCTCTGGGACACTGCGCTCTGCCCAGTAATGAATCCCAGCAGGGGGCGCATTGACGGGCACCAGTAACACATGTATATATAGTGACCGGCCAGCAGGGGGCGCTCAGCCTACAGGGGTCTCTCTGGGACACTGCGCTCCGCCGAGTAATGAATCCCAGCAGCTGGCGCAGTGACGGGCACCAGTAACACGTGTATATATAGTGACCGGCCAGCAGGGGGCGCTCAGCCTGCAGGGGTCTCTCTGGGACACTGCGCTCCGCCCAGTAATGAATCCCAGCAGCTGGCGCAGTGACGGGCACCAGTAACACACGTGTATATATAGTGACCGGCCAGCAGGGGGCGCTCAGCCTGCAGGGGTCTCTCTGGGACACTGCGCTACGCCCAGTAATGAATCCCAGCAGCTGGTGCAGTGACGGGCACCAGTAACACACGTGTATATATAGTGACCGGCCAGCAGGGGGCGCTCAGCCTGCAGGGGTCTCTCTGGGACACTGCGCTCCGCCCAGTAATGAATCCCAGCAGCTGGCGCAGTGACGGGCACCAGTAACACATGTGTATATGGATGGGTGGGTTGGTCTACAACATGATGGTCGACAGTCATTAGGTCGACATTGGAAAAGGTCGACAGGGTTCTAGGTCGAAAGGTCATTCGTTCGACAGGTCATCAGTTCGACAATGTCTATGTCGACAGTCAAAAGGTCGACATGGTTTTTTTGACAGTTTTTTTTACCTGAATGTCAACACAGTTGATATCAGGCACGGTGCCTCACTGCACTCGGCACACTATTTTATTCTCCCACCACGCCCTAGTGGATGGTAGGGCATGAAATACCGCCTGTCGGGTCAAAAAACAGTGACAAACCCCATGTCAACCTTTTGACTGTCGACCTAGACATTGTCGAACTAATGACCTGTCGACCTAGAACCATGTCAACCTTTTCCCATGTCGACCTAATGGTGTCGACCATCATGCTGTAGACCAAATGACCGCATCCCGGATGGGTTCGGTGTCTGAGAGATGGTTCTCGCTTCTATTACAGATCCGGACCTGTACGAATGGCCCCCAAAGGAAGCGTGCTTACACAATATGGGGGAGACCTGGTCAGGGCCCCCGCCTGTGTGGTAACACTCACTGCTAGTGACGGGGTGCTGCCCACAATCGCAGCGCAATGTCTGTCACTAAGGTTTCTGATGAATAACCGCCCCCCATACCGCGAGCAGCTGCCTCCCCCGGTTCCTGCGCCATTTTATCCAACATAGAGAAGTGTAGTGACTAATGGAAGATGAGAAATATTATCTCGTCTGATTGTAGCAGCGGCAGAAAGGAGAACGCTGCGAGGGAAGCGCCATTGTCTCTCGTGTAATTATCAGAGAATGAGGAAATTAGATTCTTGGGAAATAGTTTTAGTCCCATGTTCAGGACTGGCCACTGCCACCAGCCAATGAAACGGGCCCAGACAGTGATACAGGGCTGATACAAGGCTGCCCGAGATCTGATCATCACCTCTGGCACCTCCATATCCCTACAGCTATAAATCACTCTTATAGGCTAATTAGCACTCACTTGGTACGGCGCCTGTCATTGCGTGACCCACCCACCGCGCACAGGTTCCTTTATCCCAGTAACATGACAGCATTTCTGGTGTTACCTGCAGAAGTCCACTCCAACGTTCTTTACTGTGACCGTCATGGCATACGTGTACCCTTCTCTCAGGACCCCAAACTGCAGCACCGGTGGGGTGAGATGGAATCCACGCGGAACGTGTTTCACCGCACTGTTTGTGGGAGTTGAGGTGGAGGCTGTCATGACTCTGCGTCTGACTGGATCTTCCACAGCTGCAAACTGCCCAGAGACCGACAGATAGTACAAGAGACAGAGGTTGGAGATGTCAGAACCAAATTAACACATCATGGACCCCCCCCCCCCCCCCCCCCAACCACCATATAAAACCATCGCACATGTGGGAAATCCACCGGAACACCACAAAGACTACAACCGCTGATTTACCTTGGCATTGGGCACAGATGCGGGCTTCCCACTGAGGATGGACATTGGCAGCTTCACCTTCTCTACCCGGGGCTGACCAGTCACATCTACGTCCAAGCTGTGGCTCCGGGGATGAGGTCTTTGTGTCGGGGTCATTTCTGGCCACATGAAGTTCTCAGCTGCAGAAATGAAGACATCAGATTGTAACCAGCACAATGTTTGTGTCCTTTATCTGCATCTCAGGACTGACCTGGTGTCTTATCCTTGTTCTCATCTTTCAGATACATCTGCTGGAGGTGGTCAGTATCAGGATGTGGTGGTGCAAGAGCATGTAGAGGGAGTAGCTGTGGTGGCGGGGGAGATGATGTAGAGGGAAAATTTGTGGCAAAATGGATGGAGATAAGATGGGGTGGTGGTGTAAGAGGATGTAGGGGAAGAAGATGTAGGGGAAGAAGATGTGGTGGTGGGGTGAGAGGATGTCGGGGGAGAAGATGTGGTGTCAGGGTGAGAGGATGTCGGGGGAGAAGATGTGGTGTCGGGGTGAGAGGATGTCGGGGGAGAAGATGTGGTGTCGGGGTGAGAGGATGTCGGGGGAGAAGATGTGGTGTCGGGGTGAGAGGATGTTGGGGGAGAAGATGTGGTGGTGGGGTGAGAGGATGTCGGGGGAGAAGATGTGGTGTCGGGGTGAGAGGATGTCGGGGGAGAAGATGTGGTGTCGGGGTGAGAGGATGTCGGGGGAGAAGATGTGGTGTCGGGGTGAGAGGATGTTGGGGGAGAAGATGTGGTGTCGGGGTGAGAGGATGTAGGGGGAGAAGATGTGGTGTCGGGGTGAGAGGATGTCGGGGGAGAAGATGTGGTGGTGGGGTGAGAGGATGTCGGGGGAGAAGATGTGGTGTCGGGGTGAGAGGATGTCGGGGGAGAAGATGTGGTGTCAGGGTGAGAGGATGTCGGGGGAGAAGATGTGGTGTCAGGGTGAGAGGATGTCGGGGGAGAAGATGTGGTGTCAGGGTGAGAGGATGTCGGGGGAGAAGATGTGGTGTCGGGGTGAGAGGATGTCGGGGGAGAAGATGTGGTGTCGGGTGAGAGGATGTCGGGGGAGAAGATGTGGTGTCGGGGTGAGAGGATGTCGGGGGAGAAGATGTGGTGTCGGGGTGAGAGGATGTCGGGGGAGAAGATGTGGTGTCGGGGTGAGAGGATGTGGTGTCGAGGTGAGAGGATGTCGGGGGAGAAGATGTGGTGTCGGGGGAGAAGATGTGGTGTCGAGGTGAGAGGATGTCGGGGGAGAAGATGTGGTGTCGGGGGAGAAGATGTGGTGTCGGGGTGAGAGGATGTCGGGGGAGAAGATGTGGTGGAGTGAGAGAAGTTGAAGCTGGATTCTGAGTGTTAGCCATTGACTGGCAGAGGTGGGCTGCAGAAACACTGTGAGACAGAGGTAAATGAGGTGGGCAGAGGAGGTACGTAGAGGTGGGAGTTTGAAGCAAATATCTGTAACCAAGTTGGGAGATGATGGTGTGAATGTTTCAGTGGGGTCAGGGAAATGCTGGTCCCAATATTACAGAGGTGGAGAGAGGGACTGAATGCTGGGGCAAAATTAAGGAATTAACAGAAGAGGGGAGCCTTTGTGGTGGGGAAGACGACAGGAAGCTGTGGGACATTCAAGAAAAGATAAATGACTGCAGGGCAAAGATCACGGGAGGAGAGGTCAGCTTGGCTGTCATGAGCATACAGGTGATATTGGAGGCCGATGAGCTCACTGTGTGAAGAGGGGTAGAGAAGGGAAATGAGGAAGGAACTGTGGGGTAAATCAATGGGAAGGGGCAGAGGGGAGGTGGATGATGGAGAGGAGACAGAGGATTGGGTGGTAACTAGAACATTCCTGATTTGCATTGTGGTGCGGTGAGCAGGTGGGCGATGTGGTCAGTAGTCCGGTAGAGAAGTGGGATGAGGTTAAGGGGCAGCTGGAGGGAGGAGAGAAGCTCCTGGACTCAGTGAGTATGATGCTCCGGTTACCTGTGTCTGGATCTGGTGGCACGCAGTTCTGTGTGGCGTTTTTATGGGCCCCTGTAGTGCCGACAGTGTTCCTGGAGTCGGCTGGTGCTGTGTAGGTAAAAGAGAACCACGACTAATCAGTAATGCAATTCAGTGCCGACATCTTACAGCACATCCCGAGTATCCACAAAGCCTATGCACCACACCCCCTGGGGATTATGGGTAATGTGGGTAACCTGTCGACCATTATCCCTGTCAGCCACACTTTCCCATGCTATGTTCTTAGTATCTCCTTTTGATTGTAAGCTCTTGTTCACGGAGCCATCTCACCCGGTCTCTCAGGTTGCTTGGCTCTATCGCTACCTATTGTACAGCACCGCAGTACGTGTTGGTGCTATCAGGCCTGGTGTATTCCCAATAATTACTATTTGCATACACTCACCTGACTCTTCATCCTCACTGCTAGATGCCAGCTCCTCTTCCTCCTGAGCCCTGGGCCTTGGGGGCAGCTGCTGGGACAGACGCTCCATGTCCGGGGTCTGTAGACGAAGCAGGAAGCAGACCCAGGTTAGGACCCCAGGTTGGAAGTGGCTGGGGCCCTCTTATGGAGATAACCCTCCATAGAATGACGTACTGGTAGTCCGGGCCCTTCTGTGCCCAGCAGGTTAGCAGGAGCTTGGGAAGCCTGATGAGTGACCAGGCCCTGGCTGGGGCCGGTCTGTAACCCCAAGTACCCTGAGGGGTACAGACAGGCTGCTATGGATTGTACATCGTCATTTCGTCTGTAAGACTATGTGGTCTTGCTGATTAATAATAATAATAAATTCAATTCAATACCCCCAATAAATGACACAAGACAGGGGCGAGTGGGGTGAAGGGACACAACATTACCAGTAAGCTACTGGGGAGGATGAAGGTGCCACCTGTCACTGCTACTGCTTTGGGTAAGAGGAACTGATCATGGCGCCTTGGTCCTACCTGTTCCCTGAGGAATTTTAGTCCAAGTTCTGACTGGAAGTACGGAGGGATCTGCCGGTTCCTCATGGCCTCCAGCTGCTCCTTGTGCTGTGTGAACTCCAGCCTGAGGAGACAATGAGGTGCTTATAGTGCGTGCCAGAGAGAACTGGGGTGACGTGCCGTCCAGCATGGTCAGACTATTGGGGTGAGGTGCCGTCTTAGTGTGGGTCAGGGAGACCTGGAGTAAGGTGCTGTCCTAGCACGGGTCAGAGTATTGGGGTGAGGTGCCGTTCTAGAGATGGTCAGAGTATTGGGGTGAGGTGCCGTCTTGGCGTGTGTCAGAGTATTGGGGTGAGGTGCCGTCTTAGCGCAGGTCAGAGTACTGGGGTGAGGTGCCGTCTTACCGCAGGTCAGAGTATTAGGGTGAGGTGCCGTCTTAGCACAGGTCACAGTATTGGGGTGAGGTGCCGTCTTAGCACAGGTCACAGAATTGGGGTGAGGTGCCGTCTTACCGCAGGTCAGAGTATTGGGGTGAGGTGCCGTCTTATCACTGGTCAGAGTATTGGGGTGAGGTGCAATCTTACCGCAAATCAGAGTATTGGGGTGAGGTGCCGTCTTACCGCAAATCAGAGTATTGGGGTGAGGTGCCGTGTTAGCGTGGGTCAGAGTATTGGGGTGAGGTGCCGTGTTAGCGCGGGTCAGAGTATTGGGGTGAGGTGCCGTGTTAGCGCGGGTCAGAGTATTGGGGTGAGGTGCCGTGTTAGCGCGGGTCAGAGTATTGGGGTGAGGTGCCGTCTTACCGCGGGTCAGAGTATTGGGGTGAGGTGCCGTCTTACCGCAGGTCAGAGTATTTGGGTGAGGTGCCGTCTTACCGCAGGTCAGAGTATTGGGGTGAGGTGCCGTCTTACCGCAGGTCAGAGTATTGGGGAGAGGTGCCGTCTTACCGCAGGTCAGAGTATTGGGGTGAGGTGCCGTCTTAGCGCAGGTCAGAGTATTGGGGTGAGGTGCCGTCTTAGCGCAGGTCAGAGTATTGGGGTGA
Organism: Crinia signifera; assembly: GCF_055691185.1. Classification (NCBI taxonomy): domain Eukaryota; kingdom Metazoa; phylum Chordata; class Amphibia; order Anura; family Myobatrachidae; genus Crinia; species Crinia signifera. The sequence goes on from NC_139218.1 coordinate 4,930,740, forward strand.
GGTGCCGTCTTACCGCAGGTCAGAGTATTGGGGTGAGATGCCGTGTTAGCGCAGGTCAGAGTACTGGGGTGAGGTGCTGTGTTAGCGCAGGTCAGAGTATTGGGGTGAGGTGCCGTCTTAGCGCAGGTCAGAGTATTGGGGTGAGGTGCCGTCTTACCGCAGGTCAGAGTATTGGGGTGAGGTGCCGTCTTAGCGCAGGTCAGAGTACTGGGGTGAGGTGCCGTCTTAGCGCAGGTCAGAGTATTGGGGTGAGGTGCCGTCTTACCGCAGGTCAGAGTACTGGGGTGAGGTGCCGTCTTAGCGCAGGTCAGAGTATTGGGGTGAGGTGCCGTCTTACCGCAGGTCAGAGTATTGGGGTGAGGTGCCGTCTTACCGCAGGTCAGAGTATTGGGGTGAGGTGCCGTCTTACCGCAGGTCAGAGTATTGGGGTGAGGTGCCGTCTTACCGCAGGTCAGAGTATTGGGGTGAGGTGCCGTCTTACCGCAGATCAGAGTATTGGGGTGAGGTGCTGTGTTAGCGCAGGTCAGAGTATTGGGGTGAGGTGCCGTGTTAGCGCAGGTCAGAGTATTGGGGTGAGGTGCCGTGTTAGCGCAGGTCAGAGTACTGGGGTGAGGTGCTGTGTTAGCGCAGGTCAGAGTATTGTGGTGAGGTGCTGTGTTAGCGCAGGTCAGAGTACTGGGGTGAGGTGCTGTGTTAGCGCGGGTCAGAGTACTGGGGTGAGGTGCCGTGTTTCGGCGTGAGAATGAGACCTACTGCGCTCACACAGGAAGGCCCGCCATGCAAGGCTCATACACAGACGCGTTTGGCAGTAGCGTGCTCCTACAGACATGTACATAGGAAATCAGAGTTACAGGGCGGAGCTGCAGATGTAACCTGTACAAGGTGGAAGATTCTCATGTATAATGAAATAACCCCTAATCCGAGGCTTACAGATCATTTGCTAAAACAATAAGTGACAGTAACGCGTTTTACTCTCTCTGTACCTGAGCTTCTCCCAGTCCTGTACACTTCGCGCAGGTTCCACCACTGCTGTGGGAGGTAGTGCTGGTGGAGACACGGTACTCTCATACAGACTGGCGATGTCACCTGGGAATGACATGGAAATATAAGACATTGCAATGATAATCATTCGCCAACCATATATCTTGGGATGCAGGGCATGGTGGGACTAGTAGTTCTGCAGCAGACTGAAAATAACAGGTGGATGTAAGAGTTTCCTAAAGTTGTTATATCCCATAACACAATATATATTAGCTGATACATTGTAATACTATATGTTATATAGTGTACATTATACCACATTGATACATTGTTATATAGTGTACAGTATTCTGTGATGCATTATACCACATTAATACATTGTTACATAGTGTACATTATTGTGGGTTACATTATACCACATTGATACATTGTTATATAGTGTACAGTATTCTGTGATGCATTATACCACATTGATACATTGTTATATAGTGTACAGTATTCTGTGATGCATTATACCACATTAATACATTATTACATAGTGTTCATTATTGTGGGATACATTATACCACATTGATACAATGTAATACATTGTTATATAGTATACAGTATTGTGTAATACATTGTTATATAGTGTACAGTATTGTGGGATACATTATACCACATTGATACATTGTTACATAGTGTACATTATTGTGGGTTACATTATACCACATTGATACATTGTTATATAGTGTACAGTATTCTGTGATGCATTATACCACATTAATACATTGTTACATAGTGTACAGTATTGTGTGATACATTATACCACATTAATACATTGTTACATAGTGTACAGTATTGTGTGATACATTATACCACATTAATACATTGTTACATAGTGTACATTATTGTGGGATACATTATACCACATTGATACATTGTTACATAGTGTATATTATTGTGGGATACATTATACCACATTTATACATTGTAATACATTGTTACATAGTGTACATTATTGTGGGTTACATTATACCACATTGATACATTGTTATATAGTGTACAGTATTCTGTGATGCATTATACCACATTAATACATTATTACATAGTGTACATTATTGTGGGATACATTATACCACATTGATACAATGTAATACATTGTTATATAGTATACAGTATTGTGTAATACATTGTTACATAGTGTACATTATTGTGGGTTACATTAAACCACATTGATACATTGTTATATAGTGTACAGTATTCTGTGATGCATTATACCACATTAATACATTGTTACATAGTGTAAATTATTGTGGGATACATTATACCACATTGATACAATGTAATACATTCTTATATAGTATACAGTATTGTGTAATACATTGTTATATAGTGTACAGTATTGTGTGATACATTATACCACATTGATACAATGTAATACATTCTTATATAGTATACAGTATTGTGTAATACATTGTTATATAGTGTACAGTATTGTGTGATACATTATACCACATTGATACAGTGTAATACAGTATAGTGTACATTATTGTGTGATACATTATACCACATTTATACATTGTTATATAGTGTACAGTATTGTGTGATAGATCATACCACATTGATACATTGTAATATAGTGTACAGTATTGTGTGATACATTATACCACATTGATACATTTGAATACATTGTTATATAGTGTACAGTATTGTGTGATACATTATACCACATTGATACGTTGTAATACATTGTTACATAGTGTACAGTATTGTGTGATACATTATACCACATTGATACATTGTAGTATATTGTTACATACTATACAGTATTGGGTGATACATTGTAATACATTGTTACATAGTGTACAGTATTGTGTGATACATTATACCACATTGATACATTGTAGTATTTTGTTACATACTATACAGTATTGGGTGATACATTATACCACATTGATACATTGTAGTATATTGTTACATAATATACAGTATTGGGTGATACATTATACCACATTGATACATAGTAACGGTTTGTATTATACATTGGTATATATTGGGTGATACACTGTATTACTGTATATGTTGTACATTGATATGAATGTTACCTTGTATACGCTGCAGGTTTGGGTTGTGAGGAGATTCCTGGGGGTCCGTCAGCGACTGTGGGAGGAACAACATGCGGACATGTGATATAGGTACCCTCTAGTCCCCAACCTATCACAATGATGGATTCATATAATAGTAATTCCCTCTATAGAGGTGAGGAGCAGCACTAGCCTTCTATTGTACAGGTTCTGTGATTGGGCTGGGGCACAGTGAGATTCCCCTGACCCCCGCCTGCCATGTGCTGGGACTGTTGGCGTTCCCACAGCAGGAGGTGGTATCACCAGGTGCACTGTGATAATACCCAACGCGTTTCGTGACTTCACTCACTTCTACAAGGATGCAGTTGTTTTATAAAATGACTTTTTAATTTACAAAACTTTATTGATAATAGCGGAAGTCATCACCCGGATATAGATTGGTGGGAAGTCATTTTATCTATATCCGGATGACGACTTCTTCTATTATCAATAAAGTTTTGTAAATAAGAGATAATGCTCCTAGTGTAATATTAGCGGTGTTACACTATGTCATGTGATGTGACGGATACTCCACTGGAGAATTAGCGCGTCCCCCGGCTTGGATTTCCACATGAAGTGACGTACGTTCTGTGTAATATGTGTGTGTCTGTGCGGAGGAGCAGGAGTGCTGGAATAATGCTTTGTGTCCTCACTGTCTGATTTCCAGGGTTTATTGGGCATTACCCCACTAATATTTGGTTGCACATTTAATGGACAAAACCATGTGCACTGCAGGTGGGGCAGATGTAACAGGTGGAGAGAGAGTTACATTTGGGTGGGGTGTGTTTTTAAACTGAAATCTAAATTGCAGTGTAAGAATAAAGCAGCCAGTATTTACCCTGCACAGAAACAAAATAACTCACAAATGTAACTCTAGTGGCGGCTCTTGCCCTTTTGGAGGAGGGGGGCTGCCGCAATGCAGCCCACCCCCCTCCACTGCCGCTGCTGAACTCCCCGCACGCCCGGCCGCCGGTCCCCTGCACAGGGGCCAGTGCATGCGCAGTAACTTCATACATGCAGCAGCCCCCGGAGGCTTAATCAGGTTCCCGGGTCTGGCGCATGCACAGTATGGTCCACGGTACTGCACATGCGCAGAACCCGTTTTGGGGGATGCCACGCATTTGCGCAGAGAGAGGCATCCCGGAGGGAGGGAACACCTCTCGATGGGATGCCTTGGTGACTGGCAGGTCGGACTTCCAATAGGAAGTCACCGCCAGTCACAGTGAAGCCAGAGCAGCCTCACAGACTGCATTTGGCTCCACTTTAGGCAGAGACAGTGGTGGATTTCACCTGGGGGGGGGGGCTGCAGCTCATAGGTAAAAACCGCCACTGTGAAACTCTGCACATGTTACATCAGCCCCACCTGCAGTGCAGCATGGTTTTGGCCATTAAAGGAGTTTGCTTTTGGAAACCAACCAGAACCAGGCCCTGTGTGTGAGTCAAAATACTTTCTGGTATGCAGTAATCCATCCCTTGGCCAGCCCTTCGGACGTTCCTCACCAGGACCAGCTTCAGCAGCTCAGCCGCATGTTCCTTCTCCGCGGTGGTTCTGGGTTCTTTCATGTCTATTTCTTGTGATTCCTTCTCCTTCTTCAGAACTTTATTGATATACTCCTGTGACAAAGCAAAGCCGGGCATCAATGTAGTTCCTCCTCCGTGGTTGGGCCCCTGTGACCGATCGGCAACGTACCTTCAGTGACCGCTCTAGCTCTTCTCGCACCTCCTTAGTAATGGGTTCGTACAGTTGTAGCTGACGGATCTTAAGTACATTGGGGCACTTCAGGACTGGCGGCCGAACTCGGTTAGCATCCTGGGAACCAATCTGGAGACCTTTCCACACCCCGACACCCAGAGGTCGCCCTGGGGTTTTCCTCTGAGACACAACATTAGATGAGTGTTAGAGAAATGATGAAACAATGATCTGTTAGATTGCAAGCCTTTAGGGAGAGGTTGCTAATTCTCCCCATTGCACGTACCTCTACAGAGGGGAATGTGTCCCAGCTTCTAGAGAGAAGGTTGGGGGGCACAATGTCATTCAGCTCCTTCTTCATCACCCATGGAGATGTCTCGGGGAAGGGTTGGAGGACAGTGATGCTCTGGACCCCTGGAATAACAGCAGTGGTGGTTACTGACACTGTACGGATGACCTAGGAGGAGGCTCTGTCCTTGGTGATGAGATGAGTATCTACTCCACCCCCCCAGTGATGTCATGTGGTCTATACATTGGTCATAATGTGAGGGTATCAGGTGCTGTGACCTGGGAGGAGGCTCTGTCCTTGGTGATGAGATGAGTACATACTCCACCCCCAACGTGACGTCATGCGGTCTATACATTGGTCATAATGTGAGGGTATCAGGTACTGTGACCTGGGAGGAGGCTCTGTCCTTGGTGATGAGAAGAGTACATACTCAACCCCCACAGTGACGTCATGTGGTCTATTCATTGGTCATAATGTGAGGGTATCAAGTGCTGTGACCTGGGAGGAGGCTCTGTCCTTGGTGATGAGATGAGTACCTACTCCACCCCCACAGTGACGTCATGTGGGCTATACATTAGTCATAATATGAGGGTATCAGGAGCGGTGACCTGGGAGGAGGCTCCGTCCTTGGCGATGAGATGAGTACATACTACACCCCCACAGTGACGTCATGTGGTCTATACATTGGTCATAATGTGAGGGTATCAGGAGCTGTGACCTGGGAGGATGCTCTGTCCTTGATGATGAGATGAGTACATACTCCACCTCCACAGTGACGTCATGTGGTCTATACATTGGTCATAATGTGAGGGTATCAGGAGCTGTGACCTGGGAGGAGGCTCTGTCCTTGGTGATGAGATGAGTACATACTCAACCCCCACAGTGACATCATGTGGTCTATACATTGGTCATAATGGGAGGGTATCACGAGCTGTGACCTGGGAGGAGGCTCTGTCCTTGGCGATGAGATGAGTACATACTCCACCCCCACAGTGACGTCATGTGGTCTATACATTGGTCATAATGTGAGGGTATCAGGTGCTGTGACCTGGGAGGAGGCTCTGTCCTTGGTGATGAGATGAGTACATACTCAACCCCCACAGTGACATCATGTGGTCTATACATTGGTCATAATGTGAGGGTATCAGGAGCTGTGACCTGGGAGGAGGCTCTGTCCTAGGCGATGAGATGAGTACCTACTCCACCCCCCACAGTGACGTCATGTGGTCTATACATTGGTCATAATGTGAGGGTATCAGGTACTGTGACCTGGGAGGAGGCTGTGTCCTTGGCGATGAGATGAGTACATCCTCCACCCCCACAGTGACGTCATGTGGTCTATACATTCGTCATAATGTGAGGGTATCAGGTGCTGTGACCTGGGAGGAGGCTCTGTCCTTGGTGATGAGATGAGTACATACTCCACCATCACAGTGACGTCATGTGGTCTATACATTGGTCATAATGTGAGGGTATCAGGAGCTGTGACCTGGGAGGAGGCTCTGTCCTTGGTGATGAGATGAGTACATACTCCACCCCCACAGTGACGTCATGTGGTCTATACATTCGTCATAATGTGAGGGTATCAGGAGCTGTGACCTGGGAGGAGGCTCTGTCCTTGGCGATGAGATGAGTACATACTCCACCCCCAACGTGACGTCATGTGGTCTATACATTGGTCATAATATGAGGGTATCAGGTGCTGTAACCTGGGAGGAGGCTCTGTCCTTGGTGATGAGATGTGTACATACTCCACCCCCACAGTGACGTCATGTGGTCTATACATTGGTCATAATATGAGGGTATCAGGAGCTGTGACCTGGGAGGAGGCTCTGTCCTTGGCGATGAGATGAGTACATACTCCACCCCCAACGTGACGTCATGTGGCCTATACATTGGTCATAATATGAGGGTATCAGGTGCTGTGACCTGGGAGGAGGCTCTGTCCTTGGTGATGAGATGTGTACATACTCCACCCCCACAGTGACGTCATGTGGTCTATACATTGGTCATAATATGAGGGTATCAGCTGCTGTGACCTGGGAGGAGGCTCTGTCCTTGGTGATGAGATGTGTACATACTCCACCATCACAGTGACGTCATGTGGTCTATACATTGGTCATAATATGAGGGTATCAGGAGCTGTGACCTGGGAGGAGGCTCTGTCCTTGGTGATAAGATGAGTACATACTCCACCCCCACAGTGACGTCATGTGGTCTATACATTGGTCATAATATGAGGGTATCAGGAGCTGTGACCTGGGAGGAGGCTCTGTCCTTGGTGATGAGATGTGTACATACTCCACCATCACAGTGACGTCATGTGGTCTATACATTGGTCATAATATCAGGGTATCAGGAGCGGTGACCTGGGCCTATAGCCAGACAGGAGTCCGGCACTAGATCGTAAGGGGGTTATTCAATCTCACCTACAGTATTCAATAGTGCAGTTTATGACAGCATTGAAGGGTGTAAGATCAGACTTATTTTAAAGCTGGATCTGTTTTGTTGGAAAAGGGGAGAAAAAAGAAAACCCAAGTTTCTTTCTTCTTTTTTCTCTTGTTTTTGTTAAATGTAATCAGGTATAACTTGGGGGTGCACCACTGTCCGTCACATAAAAAACACATACGGGGTAATTGACGCACATGTGAAATAAGTGATCAACAAGGAGCAAGTCTCCAAAGGCCAGTTTTGACTCCTCTCATATATGATATAACCAATATAATAAACACAATAAGTGTCTATACTAGTGTGAGTCCCCAATCCAATTGTTGGAAAAGGGCATTGTATTCAAATTCATGGCCGTTTTTCGTCAATCTGCGTCTGCTTTCGCCGATCCACCGACTTTACAACACTCGACAGTCAGAACATTGAATTCCGACAGTCAAGTTACTGTTGGATCAGACAAAAAAAACGGCCCAGGATTGAATACCCCCCCCCCCCTTTACGTCATTGAATACCCCCCCTTTAGGTCATTGAATACCCCCCCTATTCGTCAGATGTGTGATACCCTCTGACCTGGCAGCTCCAGCTTTGGCTCTCGCAGAACCGCAGTCGCCGGGTCACTGTAGCAGGCAGCCAGATAATCCTCTACCTCCCGGTTACGGAGAAGCTCGCTGCCGGAACCATCCGCATTGACGAGAAGGAACCTGCAGAGAGAGGTCACTGGCCGGTAAGACAGAATAAGCCCCAATGTGGGTGAGGGTGTGGCTGGCCTTTACTGTACCTGGGTGCGTGTAAATCGTACACCTCTGGGGGGCGCAGTATCGTGGTGTCTGGCGCGTTCTCTCTCTCCTCCTCCTCCTCCTCACAGGCGTTGCTGCTGGAGATAACCGCCGACGTGCTACCGTCCACCATTACCTACACGTACAACATGGGTCATTCTACGGCTGTCTGGAGAGGGATCTCTAAGACCTGGGATGACCTAGAGGATGGGGTTACCTGGAAGAGGTTCCCCTCTGGATCCAGCACCTCACAGATGACATTCTGCGTGTGAGACATGATGTAACTGGCTGGGGGCAGCTGGTCGGGGGAACTCGGCCTTGGGGAGTAGACTGCGCGGCCCTCGTGGTTAATGGACAGGACGCCGGAGTTTGGCGGGTACACCTGATCACAGACACAAGGAGGGGACATCAATCACCACATAGCTGTACAACCCTATACGACCCCAGCATCCAGAATCATGGTGCTGCCACACCGTCATGTGACAAGTGGGCGGGGTATATAAGGACACACCCCTGTGCAGTGGGCCAATCAAACATCATCTAAGAGAAAGGAAGCACAGGCCGGGGAGCAGGGGAGGAGAACCTTGGAACTACACATCCCAGCATGCCTTACAACAGTTTCTGCATAGCCAAATAGCAAAACTGTTGCAGGGCATGCTGGGATGTGTAGTTCAACAACAGCTGGAGTGGCGAGGTTCTCTATGACTGTTCTATAGGTATACAGCCTCCACCTGTCACTACATACATAGAGTAAGCTGCGTTATGCCCTCCTATGTTTATATACTATGATAGTGGGCAGCTGAGCTGACAATCTAATTGCACTCACCAGATAAGCTCCCTGCGGTTTTGCCAGGACCTCGGTGCCATCGCCGGACACGGCGCATGCAGTGTTCTCTTCGCAGTTCAGAATCACGGTGGCAAACTCGGCGTTCTCCACCCGGATAAACTTCACGCTCTTCCTGACGCTCTGCGGGACCTCCCCTGCGCAGGATACGGAGACACGCGGCGTGAGGGGAACATCTGCCTTCTACAATGCTGGTTATGCACCAGCCAATCAGATTCTGTCATTCTGTGACAGACTGTGTTTGACAAATGACAGTTAGGGGCTGACTGGTTGTTAGTTTATCTCTTAGTACATAGACCCCTAAGTCCCACAACATAAAGGCCGTGGGCCACAGTGGCGCCTGTGAGCATAACGCGGCCACCTGCCGTTACTCCCCCCCATTTATCCGCTGGTGCGTCATTCTCAGCACGCAGTGACGCCAGCGGTACACCTGGCGCAAGAGATCAGACTGACTCAGGTGTACGCTATACAGGGCACGAGGCGCAGGTGTACACTATACAGGGCACGAGGCGCAGGTGTACGCTATACAGGGCACGGGGCGCAGGTGTACGCTATACAGGGCACGAGGCACAGGTGTACGCTATACAGGGAGCATGGCACAACCACAGCCAGATAACGCTGTGTATGCAACCCTGCCGTTACCTGATAATCCTCCTGTGGAGGGTGGTGTACCTAGTACAGCGGGCGTGGAGGGTGGTGTACCTAGTACAGTGGGGGCGTGGAGGGTGGTGTACCTAGTACAGCGGGGGCGTGGAGGGTGGTGTACCTAGTACAGCGGGGGCGTGGAGGGTGGTGTACCTAGTACAGCGGGCGTGGAGGGTGGTGTACCTAGTACAGCGGGCGTGGAGGGTGGTGTACCTAGTACAGCGGGCGTGGAGGGTGGTGTACCTAGTACAGCGGGCGTGGAGGGTGGTGTACCTAGTACAGCGGGTGTGGAGGGTGGTGTACCTAGTACAGCGGGCGTGGAGGGTGGTGTACCTAGTACAGCGGGCGTGGAGGGTGGTGTACCTAGTACAGCGGGCGTGGAGGGTGGTGTACCTAGTACAGCGGGCGTGGAGGGTGGTGTACCTAGTACAGCGGGGGCGTGGAGGGTGGTGTACCTAGTACAGCGGGGGCGTGGAGGGTGGTGTACCTAGTACAGCGGGTGTGTAGGGTAGTGCACCTGGTACAGTGGGCGGTGGAGGGTGGTGTACCTGGTACCGTGGGTGTGGAGGGTGATGTACTTAGTACTGTGGGCGTCGAGGGTGGTGCACCTGATACTGCGGGAAGGGAGGGTGGTGCACCTGGTACTGCGGGCAGGGAGGGTGGTGCACCTAGTACAGTGGTCGTGGAGGGTGGTGCACCAGGTACAGCGGACAGGGAGGGTGGTGCACCTGGTACAGCGGACAGAAAGGGTGGTGCACCTGGTACAGCAGACAGAGAGGGTGGTGCACCTGGTACTGTGGACAGAGAGGGTGGTGCACCTAGTACTGTGGGCGTGGAGGGTGGTGCAGACAGGGAGGGTGGTGCATCTGGTACAGTGGCCATGGAGGGTGGTGTACTTTGTACCGTGGGCAGGGAGAGTGGTGCACCTAGTACTGCGGACAGGGAGGGTGGTGCACCTGGTACTGCGGACAGGGAGGGTGGTGCACCTGGTACCGCGGGCAGGGAGGGTGGTGCACCTGGTACCGCGGGCAGGGAGGGTGGTGCACCAGGTACAGCGGGCGTGGAGGGCAGCACGGCTCCTGGTTACTTAGCACCTCTCCCAATAGTAATTACCAGTTTCTTCGTACTGCCCGGGAAGTGGGACGTCCACATCTTGAAAGAATGTTGTAATCCTTGTCCCGTCCACGTGTTCCACGATCACCGTCCCATCCGTTCTCACAACTGTCACCACCTGATCCTCCCGCGTGCTCATCACCTGAGAGGGGACAATTACTGGTAGGGGGATAATCTGTCTCTACCGGATTATTCCGGCAGCCATTATGGCTAATAGCCGGCCTTGTTGCTAGGAGCGAGGTGGCCGTACAAGGCCCCGTTACTGTACTTACCGTCCCGGTCACTGGGTCTGTGGCTTGGTAGGTCCTCAGTGATGGCAGCTCCAGCCTCTCAGATCCACGGGTTCCTATCTGCCCCCCAGACGGGGTGGTGGTGATCCAGGTTCCAGCTGTTACCACTGGGACACTCGTTTTGGCTGGCATGGGGTCTGCTGGAGGGGCTTCTGCCACCTCTGGCCTGGTTGGCGGTGGCACTTTGTTCCCCCCTTTTCCTGTAAATACACTTAGTGTGAGTGACCAGGCATAGTCATTGGGCCCCGGGGCCAGGACGGGGCCGCTGTATAATATATTCTGCCCAGGTGTATTATACATCATCCTCCTGCATTACATACATCAGCACTAAGCGTATACCAGCTGCGATTGGCCAGGACGGGGCTGCTGTATAATATATTCTGCCCAGGTGTATTATACATCATCCTCCTGCGTTACATACATCAGCACTAAGCGTATACCAGCTGCGATTGGCCAGGACGGGGCTGCTGTATAATATATTCTGCCCAGGTGTATTATACATCATCCTCCTGCGTTACATACATCAGCACTAAGCGTATACCAGCTGCGATTGGCCAGGACGGGGCTGCTGTATAATATATTCTGCCCAGGTGTATTATACATCATCCTCCTGCGTTACATACATCAGCACTAAGCGTATACCAGCTGCGATTGGCCAGGACGGGGCTGCTGTATAATATATTCTGCCCAGGTGTATTATACATCATCCTCCTGCATTACATACATCAGCACTAAGCGTATACCAGCTGCGATTGGCCAGGACGGGGCTGCTGTATAATATATTCTGCCCAGGTGTATTATACATCAACCTCCTGCGTTACATACATCAGCACTAAGCGTATACCAGCTGCGATTGGCCAGGACGGGGCTGCTGTATAATATATTCTGCCCAGGTGTATTATACATCATCCTCCTGCGTTACATACATCAGCACTAAGCGTATACCAGCTGCGATTGGCCAGGACGGGGCTGCTGTATAATATATTCTGCCCAGGTGTATTATACATCATCCTCCTGCATTACATACATCAGCACTAAGCGTATACCAGCTGCGATTGGCCAGGACGGGGCTGCTGTATAATATATTCTGCCCAGGTGTATTATACATCATCCTCCCGCATTACATACATCAGCACTAAGCGTATACCAGCTGCGATTGGCCAGGACGGGGCTGCTGTATAATATATTCTGCCCAGGTGTATTATACATCATCCTCCCGCATTACATACATCAGCACTAAGCGTATACCAGCTGCGATTGGCCAGGACGGGGCTGCTGTATAATATATTCTGCCCAGGTGTATTATACATCATCCTCCTGCGTTACATACATCAGCACTAAGCGTATACCAGCTGCGATTGGCCAGGACGGGGCTGCTGTATAATATATTCTGCCCAGGTGTATTATACATCATCCTCCTGCGTTACATACATCAGCACTAAGCGTATACCAGCTGCGATTGGCCAGGACGGGGCTGCTGTATAATATATTCTGCCCAGGTGTATTATACATCATCCTCCTGCATTACATACATCAGCACTAAGCGTATACCAGCTGCGATTGGCCAGGACGGGGCTGCTGTATAATATATTCTGCCCAGGTGTATTATACATCATCCTCCTGCGTTACATACATCAGCACTAAGCGTATACCAGCTGCGATTGGCCAGGATGGGGCTGCTGTATAATATATTCTGCCCAGGTGTATTATACATCATCCTCCTGCGTTACATACATCAGCACTAAGCGTATACCAGCTGCGATTGGCCAGGACGGGGCTGCTGTATAATATATTCTGCCCAGGTGTATTATACATCATCCTCCTGCGTTACATACATCAGCACTAAGCGTATACCAGCTGCGATTGGCCAGGACGGGGCTGCTGTATAATATATTCTGCCCAGGTGTATTATACATCATCCTCCTGCGTTACATACATCAGCACTAAGCGTATACCAGCTGCGATTGGCCAGGACGGGGCTGCTGTATAATATATTCTGCCCAGGTGTATTATACATCATCCTCCTGCGTTATATACATCAGCACTAAGCGTATACCAGCTGCGATTGGCCAGGACGGGGCTGCTGTATAATATATTCTGCCCAGGTGTATTATACATCATCCTCCTGCGTTACATACATCAGCACTAAGCGTATACCAGCTGCGATTGGCCAGGACGGGGCTGCTGTATAATATATTCTGCCCAGGTGTATTATACATCATCCTCCTGCGTTACATACATCAGCACTAAGCGTATACCAGCTGCGATTGGCCAGGACGGGGCTGCTGTATAATATATTCTGCCCAGGTGTATTATACATCATCCTCCTGCGTTACATACATCAGCACTAAGCGTATACCAGCTGCGATTGGCCAGGACGGGGCTGCTGTATAATATATTCTGCCCAGGTGTATTATACATCATCCTCCTGCGTTACATACATCAGCACTAAGCGTATACCAGCTGCGATTGGCCAGGACGAGGCTGCTGTATAATATATTCTGCCCAGGTGTATTATACATCATCCTCCTGCGTTACATACATCAGCACTAAGCGTATACCAGCTGCGATTGGCCAGGACGGGGCTGCTGTATAATATATTCTGCCCAGGTGTATTATACATCATCCTCCTGCGTTACATACATCAGCACTAAGCGTATACCAGCTGCGATTGGCCAGGACGGGGCTGCTGTATATTATATTCTGCCCAGGTGTATTATACATCATCCTCCTGCGTTACATACATCAGCACTAAGCGTATACCAGCTGCGATTGGCCAGGACGGGGCTGCTGTATAATATATTCTGCCCAGGTGTATTATACATCATCCTCCTGCGTTACATACATCAGCACTAAGCGTATACCAGCTGCGATTGGCCAGGACGGGGCTGCTGTATAATATATTCTGCCCAGGTGTATTATACATCATCCTCCTGCATTACATACATCAGCACTAAGCGTATACCAGCTGCGATTGGCCAGGACAGGGCTGCTGTATAATATATTCTGCCCAGGTGTATTATACATCATCCTCCTGCATTACATACATCAGCACTAAGCGTATACCAGCTGCGATTGGCCAGGACGGGGCTGCTGTATAATATATTCTGCCCAGGTGTATTATACATCATCCTCCTGCGTTACATACATCAGCACTAAGCGTATACCAGCTGCGATTGGCCAGGACGGGGCTGCTGTATAATATATTCTGCCCAGGTGTATTATACATCATCCTCCTGCGTTACATACATCAGCACTAAGCGTATACCAGCTGCGATTGGCCAGGACAGGGCTGCTGTATAATATATTCTGCCCAGGTGTATTATACATCATCCTCCTACATACATCAGCACTAAGCGTATACCAGCTGCGATTGGCCAGGACGGGGCTGCTGTATAATATATTCTGCCCAGGTGTATTATACATCATCCTCCTGCGTTACATACATCAGCACTAAGCGTATACCAGCTGCGATTGGCCAGGACGGGGCTGCTGTATAATATATTCTGCCCAGGTGTATTATACATCATCCTCCTGCGTTACATACATCAGCACTAAGCGTATACCAGCTGCGATTGGCCAGGACGGGGCTGCTGTATAATATATTCTGCCCAGGTGTATTATACATCATCCTCCTGCGTTACATACATCAGCACTAAGCGTATACCAGCTGCGATTGGCCAGGACGGGGCTGCTGTATAATATATTCTGCCCAGGTGTATTATACATCATCCTCCTGCGTTACATACATCAGCACTAAGCGTATACCAGCTGCGATTGGCCAGGACGGGGCTGCTGTATAATATATTCTGCCCAGGTGTATTATACATCATCCTCCTGCGTTACATACATCAGCACTAAGCGTATACCAGCTGCGATTGGCCAGGACGGGGCTGCTGTATAATATATTCTGCCCAGGTGTATTATACATCATCCTCCTACATACATCAGCACTAAGCGTATACCAGCTGCGATTGGCCAGGACGGGGCTGCTGTATAATATATTCTGCCCAGGTGTATTATACATCATCCTCCTGCGTTACATACATCAGCACTAAGCATATACCAGCTGCGATTGGCCAGGACGGGGCTGCTGTATAATATATTCTGCCCAGGTGTATTATACATCATCCTCCTGCGTTACATACATCAGCACTAAGCGTATACCAGCTGCGATTGGCCAGGACGGGGCTGCTGTATAATATATTCTGCCCAGGTGTATTATACATCATCCTCCTGCGTTACATCAGCACTAAGCGTATACCAGCTGCGATTGGCCAGGACGGGGCTGCTGTATAATATATTCTGCCCAGGTGTATTATACATCATCCTCCTGCGTTACATACATCAGCACTAAGCGTATACCAGCTGCGATTGGCCAGGACGGGGCTGCTGTATAATATATTCTGCCCAGGTGTATTATACATCATCCTCCTGCATTACATACATCAGCACTAAGCGTATACCAGCTGCGATTGGCCAGGACGGGGCTGCTGTATAATATATTCTGCCCAGGTGTATTATACATCATCCTCCTGCGTTACATACATCAGCACTAAGCGTATACCAGCTGCGATTGGCCAGGACGGGGCTGCTGTATAATATATTCTGCCCAGGTGTATTATACATCATCCTCCTGCGTTACATACATCAGCACTAAGCGTATACCAGCTGCGATTGGCCAGGACGGGGCTGCTGTATAATATATTCTGCCCAGGTGTATTATACATCATCCTCCTGCATTACATACATCAGCACTAAGCGTATACCAGCTGCGATTGGCCAGGACGGGGCTGCTGTATAATATATTCTGCCCAGGTGTATTATACATCATCCTCCTGCATTACATACATCAGCACTAAGCGTATACCAGCTGCGATTGGCCAGGACGGGGCTGCTGTATAATATATTCTGCCCAGGTGTAGTATACATCATCCTCCTGCATTACATACATCAGCACTAAGCGTATTCCAGCTGCGATTGGCCAGGACGGGGCTGCTGTATAATATATTCTGCCCAGGTGTATTATACATCATCCTCCTGCGTTACATACATCAGCACTAAGCGTATACCAGCTGCGATTGGCCAGGACGGGGCTGCTGTATAATATATTCTGCCCAGGTGTATTATACATCATCCTCCTGCGTTACATACATCAGCACTAAGCGTATACCAGCTGCGATTGGCCAGGACGGGGCTGCTGTATAATATATTCTGCCCAGGTGTATTATACATCATCCTCCTGCATTACATACATCAGCACTAAGCGTATACCAGCTGCGATTGGCCAGGACGGGGCTACTGTATAATATATTCTGCCCAGGTGTATTATACATCATCCTCCTGCGTTACATACATCAGCACTAAGCGTATACCAGCTGCGATTGGCCAGGACGGGGCTGCTGTATATTATATTCTGCCCAGGTGTATTATACATCATCCTCCTGCATTACATACATCAGCACTAAGCGTATACCAGCTGCGATTGGCCAGGACGGGGCTGCTGTATAATATATTCTGCCCAGGTGTATTATACATCATCCTCCTGCGTTACATACATCAGCACTAAGCGTATACCAGCTGCGATTGGCCAGGACGGGGCTGCTGTATAATATATTCTGCCCAGGTGTATTATACATCATCCTCCTGCGTTACATACATCAGCACTAAGCGTATACCAGCTGCGATTGGCCAGGACGCCCCTTTTCAGGCTTCATTACCACACTGCCCCCCGAAAAATAGATAATACTGAGATGCCCACCATGTATGGGAATACCTTTCCTGGGCTCAGGAGCTGACTCTCTGTGGTCCACGGTGGCAGAGGATGGTAGCGTTGGTTGGGTATCGGTGGATGGGGTTTCAGGCACTTCTGTGTGCGAGAGGACATGGGGTCGCTGCTCAGAGATGGGCCCAGAATCCGGGCTCCGACTCACAGCTCCATCCGGAAACAGAACCTGGAACCACAGAACAAGACGTGAGACTCTCCGGGCGCACGTACTTAGTATACGGGAGACTCTCCGGGGGCACGTACTTAGTATACGGGAGACTCTCTGGGGGCAGGTACTTAGTGCAAGGGAGACTCTCCGGGGGCAGGTACTTAGTATACGGGAGACTCTCCGGGGGCAGGTACCTAGTATACGGGAGACTCTCCGGGGGCAGGTACCTAGTATACGGGAGACTCTCCGGGGGGCAGGTACCTAGTATACGGGAGACTCTCCAGGGGCAGGTACCTAGTATACGGGAGACTCTCCGGGGGCAGGTACCTAGTATACGGGAGACTCTCCGGGGGCATACAACATATGGGAGGAGCCTACAGTGGAACCGTCAGGTACAACATATGGGAGGAGCCTACAGTGGAACCGTCAGGTACAACACATGGGAGGAGCCTACAGTGGAACCGTCAGGTACAACACATGGGAGGAGCCTACAGTGCAACCATCAGGTACAACATATGGGAGGAGCCTACAGTGGAACCGTCAGGTACAACATATGGGAGGAGCCTACAGTGGAACCGTCAGGTACAACACATGGGAGGAGCCTACAGTGCAACCGTCAGGTACAACATATGGGAGGAGCCTACAGTGCAACCATCAGGTACAACATATGGGAGGAGCCAACTCCACCTTAGTAATGAATTCTCCACAGATGAGATAATATTGCGGCTCCGCAAAATGAAAACAAAAAAAATTCCCAGGTTCGGATGGGATTCATCCTAGGGTTCTAATGGAACGAAGTGAGGAATTAGCAAGCCCTCTGTATTACATTTTCGTGAAATCATTTTCATCCGGTAAGGTGCCTAATTACTGGAGAATAGCAGAGGTAGTACCTTTATTCAAAAAAGGAAAAAGGGACGACCCAGCAAATTATAGGCCTGTGAGCTTAACATCAATAGTGGGTAAACTATTCAAGGGAATATTAAGGGATGGTATCCCCAAACATTTGGAACTGCACAGTATTAACCAACATGGGTTGTGCCAAACAAATCTAATAAGCTTCTATGAGGAAGTTAGCAGCAATCCAGACGGTGGAAGCGCTGTAGCTGTGGTCTTCCTGGATTTTGCTGAGGCTTTTGATACTGTGTCACATAAAAGGCTAATAAATAAATTGGAGGAACTGGGCCTTGGGGTAAAATTTTTTAGATGTGTAGGAAACTGGCTGCGGGATAGAGAACAGAGAGTGGTTGTAAATGGTGCAGTACCGAGTATGATACCAGTACTAAGCGGAGGGCCACAGGGGTCGGTGCTAGGGCCCATTTTATTTAAAATATTCATTAACAATATTGGGGTGGGTATACTCAGTAATGTCTCAATCTGTGCTGATGACACAAAACTGTGCAGAGTAATTAGATCAGACATGGAGGTATCTACACTGCAGAGTGATCTAAATAATCTAGATGAGTGGGCAAAAAAGAGGAAGAGGAGGTTCAATGTGGACAAATCCAAGGCCATGCACCTTGGGAGACACAACCAGTGTGCTCGTTATAACCTAAGTGGGGGTGAATTGTCCAATAGACAACAAACTGAGGAGTAGCGCTCAATGTCACGTAGCTACTAACAAGGCCAATAGGATACTGGTATGTATAAGAATAGACATGGTGTCTAGGGACACAGAGCTAATTACGCCACTTTATAAAGCATTGGTTAGAAAGCATCTAGAATATGGGGAACAATTCTGGGCCCCTCGCTTCAAAAAGACATCATGGAACTGGAAAAAGACCAAAGAAGAGCAACAAAGCTAATAAAGGGGTTGGAGAAATTGAATTATGACAGATTGGACAATTTGGGATCGTTTACGCTAGAAAAGAGAACAGTGGCGTAAGTTCATTCCAGTTGCCCGGAGGCAAGATACTGTATATGCCCCCCCCCCCCCCTTCCCCCACACACACACACACACACACACACACACACACATACACAACCCAATAAAACCTTATATAAAATATATATTTCTGTTAAGAAATATAGATAGATAACACACAGAACTCAGCCACAGAAGGAATATTGTTGGCTTTAAAATAACTGATTTATATTTGCAGGGGGAGGAGAGGTGCCCCCTTGAGAGCAGGAGCCCGGCGGCAGATGACTCCATTGCCTCCCAGAGTTCTGCCTCTGAAAGAGAAGGTTAAGGGGAGACATGGGTAACATGTAGAAATATATCAGGGGCCAATATAAGGAATGGTCAGGCGCCCTCTTTGCTTTGTGAAAGGACTCTAGGACACGTGGGCAGGAGCTTACACTAGAGGAAAGAAGACATTGCACCCTTAGAAGAACAAACTTTACGGCCAGGGCAGTAAGATTGCGGAACTCTCTTCCTGGAGAAGTGGTGTCAGCAGATGGAGAAGTGGTGTCGGCAGACGGAGAGGTGGTGTCGGCAGACGGAGAAGTGGTGTCAGCAGATGGAGAGGTGATGTCAGCAGAGACAATAAATTAATTTAAAATAAGGATGGACAATCATCTATTGGTAGGGTTACCACCTAGGACCTTTAATTCCGGACACATGTTAATTACACAGGTTCTGTGGCAGTTTAAAATCAGGTGAAGTGGAGTCTTGAAGTCAGCCAGCCACAGAACCTGTGTAATTAATATGTGTCCGGAATTAAAGGGACTAGGTGGTAACCCTATCTATTGGGCTAAAACATCCATGGGTACAAATAACAATTACAATCTGTACATGAATAAATAAGATTTCACTTTGTATATGGGATGAAACAAATAGATCCTGCACTTTAATAACGGAGGTTGACCTTGATGGACGCATGTCTTATTCAGCCTTACTTACTATGTAACATACATGTGAGCAGTGCCCATTACATACAGTAACAGTACGGTACCTGTGTGGACCCATCCAGCATACACCTGATCACGGCACCCTCTGCTGTAATGATGCGGGATGTCTCGGAGGTCTCCGGGTCCCTGGTACAGTTACGCAATCGGGCGTTCCTCACCTTTACTGGGTAAGTCTGTCTGATGAGCAGTCTCTGGGCAATACCATTGTCCCCAGCTACCAAACCTGGGGGAAAATATATGTCACATACACAGGGCTACATACAGAGGCGGGTCACACAGATCCAATATTCTCTGTACACTGTAATATAGAAGTTACTATTAAGGTCTTAAGGTCCGTCCAACGGACAGGCGAAAGTTTCTGCTTATGCAATTCTTGTTCCACCTACCCTACCCAACCACAGCAGGACAGAAGCTGCTGAAGCAGCCACAGCAGGTCACCAACTATCCACCTACCCTACCCAACCACAGCAGGACAGAAGCTGCTGCAGCAGCCACAGCAGGTCACCAACTATCCACCTACCCAACCACAGCAGGACAGAAGCTGCTGCAGCAGCCAGACCAAGTCTCTGACTATCCACCTTCCCAACCACAGCAGGGCAGAAGCTGCAGCAGCAGCCACAGCAGGTCACCAACTATCCACCTACCCTTCCCAACTACAGCAGGACAGAAGCTGCAGCAGCAGCCACAGCAAGCCTACAACTATCCACATACCCTACCCAACCACAGCAGGACAGAAGCTGCTGCAGCAGCCACAGCAAGTCTCTAACTATCCACCTTCCCTTCCCAACCACAGCAGGGCAGGAGCTTCTGCAGCAGCCAGAGCAGGTCACCAACTATCCACCTACCCTTCCCAACCACAGCAGGGCAGAAGCTGCTGCAGCAGCTAGAGCAGGTCTCCAACTATCCACCTACCCTACCCAACCACAGCAGGGCAGAAGCTGCTGCAGCAGCCAGAGCAAGTCTACAACTATCCACCTTCCCAACCACAGCATTGCAGAGGATGCTGCAGCAGCCAGAGCAGGTCTAACTATCCATATACCCCCCCCCCCCACCCCAACCACAGCAGAACAGAAGCTGCTGCTGCAGCCAGAACAGGTCTCCACCTTCCCTTCCCAACCACAGCAGGGCAGAAGCTGTTGCAGCAGCCAGTGCAGGTCTGTAACTATCCACCTACCCTACCCAACCACAGCAGGGCAGAAGCTGCTGCAGCAGCCAGAGCAAGACTACAACTATCCACCTTCCCAACCACAGCATTGCAGAGGATGCTGCAGCAGCCAGAGCAGGTCTAACTATCCATATACCCCCCCCCCCACCCCAACCACAGCAGGGCAGAAGCTGCTGCAGCCGCCAGAGCAGGTCTCCAGCTATCCACCTACCCTTCCCAACCACAGCAGGGCAGGAGCTGCTGCAGCAGCCAGAACAAGTCTCCAACTATCCACCTTCCCTTCCCAACCACAGCAGGACAGAAGCTGCTGCAGCAGCCACAGCAGGTCACCAACTATCCACCTTCCCTTCCCAACCACAGCAGGATATAAGCTTCTGCAGCAGCCAGAGTAGGTCTCCAACTATCCACCTTCCCATCCACAGCAGGACAGAAGCTGCTGCAGCAGCCAGAGCTGGTCTCCAACTATCCACCTTCCCACCCACAGCAGGACAGAAGCTGCAGCAGTAGCCAGAGCAGGTCTCCAACTATCCACCTTCCCTTCCCAACCACAGCAGGACTGAAGCTGCTGCAGCAGCCAGAGCAAGCCTACAACTATCCACCTACCCTACCTAACCACACCACAGCAGGGCAGAAGCTGCTGCAGCAGCCAGAGCAGGTCTCTAACTATCCACCTACCATACCCAATCACAGCAGGGCAGAAGCTGCTGCAGCAGCCAGAGCAAGCCTACAACTATCCACATACCCTACCCAACCACAGCAGGACAGAAGCTGCTGCAGCAGCCACAGCAAGTCTCTAACTATTCACCTTCCCTTCCCAACCACAGCAGGGCAGGAGCTTCTGCAGCAGCCAGAGCAGGTCACCAACTATCCACCTTCCCAACCACAGCAGGACAGAAGCTGTTGCAGCAGCCAGAGCAGGTCACCAACTATCCACCTACCCTTCCCAACCACAGCAGGACAGAAGCTGCTGCAGCAGCCACAGCAAGTCTCTAACTATTCACCTTCCCTTCCCAACCACAGCAGGGCAGGAGCTTCTGCAGCAGCCAGAGCAGGTCACCAACTATCCACCTTCCCAATCACAGCAGGGCAGAAGCTGCTGCAGCAGCCAGAGCAAGTCTCCAACTATCCACCTTCCCAACCACAGCATTGCAGAGGATGCTGCAGCAGCCAGAGCAAGTCTCCAACTATCCACCTTCCCAACCACAGCATTGCAGAGGATGCTGCAGCAGCCAGAGCAGGTCTAACTATCCATGGGAGTGGCTTTTGATGCACTATGTACTGCGCAGGTGGTAGGGGATTCACTGCACGCTGTACTATGGAGGTGGGAGGGGTTATCACTGCACTCTGTACTGTGCTGGTGGGAGTGGCTAACGATGCACTCTACTGTGCAGATGGGAGGGGCTATTGGTGCACTCAGTAATAACTCCTCCCACAATCACTATGTGTTATATCAGTGGTACTCACCTGCTTCGTCCTCTCTCCTGAATGTCAGAAGAAGGCCATTGGGGTAGGAGACATTCAGGGTCTGGAATGAGGTTTCTTGCACAGGTTTTGTTGGGGTTGGCACAGTTGGTACAACGGGTTCAGCCTGCATAAATAATAGCAACACCAGTTAGAGGCATGGCATGCATGACAGGAACACAGGATTATTCCTACATGCTGGTCCTGCATTCCTCACCTGGCCCTCTGGGATCCTGGCAGTCTCCTCCGCAGCTGGCACCTGGGGGGTCTTCATACGGCCAGTTCGGGGGGACTTGCGGCTCTTCCCAGATGGAGTAGTGGGGGGCTGAGACGGTGGGGTTGGGATGATGCTGGGAATGTGGACGGACGGGAATGTGAGAACAGCTTCCATCTCTGGATCCCGCTCCTCTGTACAGAAAGCAAGGAGATACTGTGAGCCACACTGCACCTCACACCTCACTCATGTCATCTGAAACAGCACTCAGCAGCACACAACCACAATTCTCAGCACCATAGAATCACTGAATGCATAGGAGAGGGAGAGACGGCCTCATTCAATTATATCATTCGTCACCATGTTCTGTACGGAGACCTGTACGGCAGGGCACAGATGTAGCCACCTCCTCGGTCCTCCGTGCGGCACTACTAGAACCATTACATATGTCTGCGCCTCGTCACAGGGTGGCGGATTCCGTCGCAGGGGTGGAGGAGTCCGTCGCAGGGGTGGAGGAGTGGGTGGAGGAGTCCGTCGCAGGGGTGGAGGAGTGGGTGGAGGAGTCCGTCGCAGGGGTGGAGGAGTCCGTCGCAGGGGTGGAGGAGTGGGTGGAGGAGTGGGTGGAGGAGTCCGTCGCAGGGGTGGAGGAGTGGGTGGAGGAGTCCGTCGCAGGGGTGGAGGAGTGGGTGGAGGAGTCCGTCGCAGGGGTGGAGGAGTGGGTGGAGGAGTCCGTCGCAGGGGTGGAGGAGTGGGTGGAGGAGTCCGTCGCAGGGGTGGAGGAGTGGGTGGAGGAGTCCGTCGCAGGGGTGGAGGAGTCCGTCGCAGGGGTGGAGGAGTGGGTGGCGGACTCCGTCGGCAGGGGTGGCGGACTCCGTCGGCAGGGGTGGCGGACTCTGTCGGCAGGGGTGGCGGACTCCGTCGGCAGGGGTGGCGGAGGATTCAGTCGCAGGGCGGAGGAGTCAGTCGCAGGGAGGAGGAGCCAGTCGCAGGGAGGAGGAGCCAGTCGCAGGGAGGAGGAGTCAGTCGCAGGGAGGAGGAGCCAGTCGCAGGGCGGAGTATTCAGTCGCAAGGTTCTATCTCAAATGCACAGTAACAATGTCAGAGCTGATTACAAACGCTTAGCTGATCAGTCCCCGAACAAGAACCTACTGTTCAGTGTAACTCCTAGGTAAGTACAAATCTCTGAGAAAAATCAGGAACAAACCAAAGACACACAAATCTTAGATCGGTCACAAAATAGTGAATTTCACAGATCAGGACATAAGCTCGAAATAGTCACCTGGTCCTCGGCCAGAGGCTCCGTAATGACTGAATGACAGCTGAATCCGGCTCTGCAGCGTCGCCGAGAACGACCCAAACTCAGAGACACGCGTGTTCCTGGTGACCGGATTCCCTGGGAATGGAGGATGCAGGTGTCACCGGGAGCATCCTCATCATACTAAGGGCCACGCCAATTATCTACAGCGCCACGGACCACCCACTACCTCCAGGTCACATCTGTATCCCCCCTATACTGATATTACTGGGCTGCGGGTATACACCTGTACTATCCCCTATACTGATATTACTGGGCTGCGGGTATACACCTGTATTATCCCCTATACTGATATTACTAGGCTGCGGGTATACACCTGTATTATCCCCTATACTGATATTACTGGGCTGCGGGTATACACCTGTATTATCCCCTATACTGATATTACTGGGCTGCGGGTATACACCTGTACTATCGCTTATACTGATATTACTGGGCTGCGGGTATACACCTGTACTATCGCCTATACTGATATTACTGGGCTGCGAGTATACACCTCTACTATTCCCTATACTGGTATTACTGGGCTGAGGGTATACACCTGTACTATCCCCTATACTGATATTACTGGGCTGCGGGTATACACCTGTATTATTCCCCTATACTGATATTACTGAGCTGCGGGTATACACCTGTATTATCCCCTTCCCCTTATACTGGTGGTCCTGGGCTGCGGGTATACACCTGTATTACCCCCTCCCCTTATACTGGTGGTCCTGGGCTGCGGGTATACACGTGTATTATCCCCTTCCCCTTATACTGGTGGTCCTGGGCTGCAAGTATACACCTGTATTACCCCCTTCCCCTTATACTGGTGGTCCTGGGCTGCGGGTATACACCTGTATTACCCCCTTCCCCTTATACTGGAGGTCCTGAGCTGCGGGTATACACCTGTATTACCTCCTTCCCCTTATACTGGTGGTCCTGAGCTGCGGGTATACACCTGTATTATCCCCTTCCCCTTATACTGGTGGTCCTGGGCTGCAAGTATACACCTGTATCACCCCCTTCCCCTTATACTGGTGGTCCTGGGCTGCGGGTATACACCTGTATCACCCCCTTCCCCTTATACTGGAGGTCCTGAGCTGCGGGTATACACCTGTATCACCCCCTTCCCCTTATACTGGTGGTCCTGGGCTGCGGGTATACACCTGTATTACCCCCTCCCCTTATACTGGTGGTCCTGGGCTGCGGGTGTACACCTGTATTACCCCCTCCCTTATACTGGTGGTCCTGGGCTGCGGGTATACACCTGTATCACCCCCTTCCCCTTATACTGGAGGTCCTGAGTTGCGGGTATACACCTGTATCACCCCCTTCCCCCTATACTGGTGGTCCTGGGCTGCGGGTATACACCTGTATTACCCCCTTCCCCTTATACTGGTGGTCCTGGGCTGCGGGTATACACCTGTATTACCCCCTCCCCTTATACTGGTGGTCCTGGGCTGCGGGTATACACCTGTATTACCCCCTCCCCTTATACTGGTGGTCCTGGGCTGCGGGTATACACCTGTATCACCCCCTTCCCCTTATACTGGAGGTCCTGAGCTGCGGGTATACACCTGTATCACCCCCTTCCCCTTATACTGGTGGTCCTGGGCTGCGGGTATACACCTGTATTACCCCCTCCCCTTATACTGGTGGTCCTGGGCTGCGGGTATACACCTGTATTACCCCCTCCCCTTATACTGGTGGTCCTGGGCTGTGGATATACACCTGTATTACCCCCTCTCCCTTATACTGGTGGTCCTGGGCTGCAGGTGTACACCTGTATTCCCCCCTCCCCTTATACTGGTGGTCCTGGGCTGCAGGTGTACACCTGTATTACCCCCTCCCCTTATACTGGTGGTCCTGGGCTGCGGGTATACACGTGTATTATCCCCTTCCCCTTATACTGGTGGTCCTGGGCTGCGGGTATACACCTGTATTACCTCCTTCCCCTTATACTGGTGGTCCTGGGCTGCGGGTATACACCTGTATTACCCCCTCCCCTTATACTGGTGGTCCTGGGCTGTGGATATACACCTGTATTACCCCCTCTCCCTTATACTGGTGGTCCTGGGCTGCGGGTATACACCTGTATTACCTCCTTCCCCTTATACTGGTGGTCCTGGGCTGCGGGTATACACCTGTATTACCCCCTCCCCTTATACTGGTGGTCCTGGGCTGTGGATATACACCTGTATTACCCCCTCTCCCTTATACTGGTGGTCCTGGGCTGCAGGTGTACACCTGTATTACCCCCTCCCCTTATACTGGTGGTCCTGGGCTGCAGGTGTACACCTGTATTACCCCCTCCCCTTATACTGGTGGTCCTGGGCTGCGGGTATACACGTGTATTATCCCCTTCCCCTTATACTGGTGGTCCTGGGCTGTGGGTATACACCTGTATCACCCCCTTCCCCTTATACTGGTGGTCCTGGGCTGCGGGTATACAGCTGTATTACCCCCTCCCCTTATACTGGTGGTCCTGGGCTGCGGGTATACACCTGTATCACCCCCTTCCCCTTATACTGGTGGTCCTGGGCTGCGGGTATACACCTGTATTACCCCCTTCCCCTTATACTGGTGGTCCTGGGCTGCGGGTATACACCTGTATTACCCCCTCTCCCTTATACTGGTGGTCCTGGGCTGCGGGTATACACCTGTATTACCCCCTTCCCCTTATACTGGTGGTCCTGGGCTGCGGGTATACACCTGTATTATCCCCTTCCCCTTATACTGGTGGTCCTGGGCTGCGGGTATACACCTGTATACCTGACCACACAAACCTTCCAGTGGTAGAACGTCCTCCTGCGCCTCCGGCGTCATGTTCTTGGGGTTGATGATATGAAGCAGAAAGTTGTGTCCGTCTTTCAGTAGTTTCAGTTTTACATAGGAAGAACCTGATAAGAGCAGAGAATTATACATGTATGGAACACGCAGTGTAATCATGCTCCCTGTATGTAGGATGGGGGGTTCCTGGGTTATTGCGTGTGCTGGGAATGTGACTGTGTATACAGCATATACCCCTGTATGTAACATCCCCTCCGCATCACACAGCGGCCCCTCTCACCTTTCTCAAAATGCGTGTGTTCCACCTGGATCTGCCCTCCATCCGTCGGGTAGAGGCAGCGGCAGCTCCCGGAGACCTGGATCAAACTGTCCCCCATGTCGTACCCTATAAACTAAGGACATAAAGAATAAGAGGTCGCACTCTCATAGGGCACAAGCTGCGGCTCCCAGAACCCCCCCTGTATAATCTCCGGTGATGGGACCGGATCTGCTAGAGGGTCACGGTTTTCCCAGCGGATGATGGCAGTCCTGGGTGTGGGTAATGCGGTTACAGAGGTACCGGGCTGTGGAGAACCAGGATAAGGAGTCTGTGTTCCAGTGAGAAGATGGATCCACAGGTGGGTGAGTCTGAGCCCAGGAGCCCTATCCCATGCCACTTACTCTGAAATCGTCCTCACGGGGTGCAGCGGGTTTGTCCAGTGTACCAGGAACGGGCCCCGGTGATTTCTGTTCCTCATACGTATCATTTTCCGTCATGGTCTTGTTGTTGCTGCCGGGGGATCCCTTCCCTTCCCGGGACTCTGTGCGCTCTCTGCTCCTTCCCTTCTTCCTGCCGCCCGACTTGCTGAGCTTCGTGGCTTTCTTTTCCAGTTTAAGGCGTTCCTCCTCCTGTATACGGTCCTGTTCCATCTTCCAGGCCTGCGGAGGAGAAGGTACAACCATCACATGTAAGCAATTCACCCCCCTCCCAGTGTAACTTCCAGGGCTGGGTGTGAGCGACACGTGATCGTCCCATTTCTCGCACTAAGATGCCCGTTAGGACCACTGCCATATTCTGCCCTGTACAGTATGTGATTGGACACCGCTGAATGACACGAACGTACTGTACTCTGCCACCAGCTGCCCCTGGGCCCTGACACCGTCAGTAGACCGGGGGTAACGCCGCCTGGGGAGATGCCCAGTAAGTGGTATCATATCTGCGCACCTGTAGCTGTAACGGGGTTCCCATTGTGTTGCTCACCTTCAGAGAGTCCTCCCGCAAAAATAAGTCCTTGTCTGTGTCTGGGGTCGCTGCTTCTTCTCCCCGACTTCCCGATCTGGAGCTGCTGCCCCTCGGACCTGGGGAAATGTCAGGAGATAACTGGGACACATTGTGTGTGCACAGTGCTAGGTCTGTATGTGCAGCCTGCAACTCTCCAGGTGCCGATACTAAGCACTGCGCAGGGATCCCGGTGCAGGAAATACAGGGTGATACACTGAGTGCGGCCGATAGATCTACACAGCCTACAGAGACCGCCCATAGGTCTACCCCAAAATAAACCAGCCACACTGCACAGAGCCACTTACCAGTCACACTGCACATCTCCACTGCCAGCCACATTGCATAGAGTCGTAGAGGCGCTTAACTCCGTAGTATGGTTTGTGATTCCAGTGATGATA
Organism: Crinia signifera; assembly: GCF_055691185.1. NCBI lineage: Eukaryota > Metazoa > Chordata > Amphibia > Anura > Myobatrachidae > Crinia > Crinia signifera. Next base: position 4,959,296 of record NC_139218.1, read on the forward strand.
AACCGTGTTGTGGGGTAAAAGATATATAGAGCAATGTGTCAGTCCTCTATTCGACAGACACTGAATTTTTCACATAGAGAGGATAATGGTGCGCACCATACTCACACTTGGAGTAGTTTATAGACTCCTATAAAGGTTTCTTTTATGGTGAGGTCTGCGATTGGAATATTTTCATCCAAATGTCCCTCGTTGCAAGTTTTATGGAAATAGATAAATAAGAAGAACCATAAGTTTTATACTTATTTAAAAAACCAATGACTAGGAGGATAGCGGGAACCAATAAGGCGTACCGAACTCACTAGTAAGCATGCACTGATGTGTATGTAAAGGTGGAGGCCGTCTTAGTACTAAAAGGTGCTTTTTATTTTTAAAAAACAAATAAAAACAAAATACCTTAAGGATGCCCTTATCGGAATAAGGGCATCTCACAAGAGTTGTAGGGCTCAGTCACTCTGTTTCCAACGCGTTTCGACAGCCTCTGCTGTCTTTTTCAACTCTTGTGAGATGCCCTTATTCCGATAAGGGCATCCTTAAGGTATTTTGTTTTTATTTGTTTTTTAAAAATAAAAAGCACCTTTTATTACTAAGACGGCCTCCACCTTTGTTTTCATGCACTGCTCGTGATTTGAGCCAGTCTATGGGAGCATTCAGAGGATAACGCTTAGAAAAGATACCTTGATAGGAGTACCATCATAAGTACGGTACGCATGATAATAGAATATAGAAGACCACACTTCTGGTGATCCTTATAAAAAGATACCTTTACATACACATCAGAGCATGCTTACTAGTGAGTTCGGTACGCCTTATTGGTTCCCGCTATCCTCCTAGTCATTGGTTTTTTAAATAAGTATAAAACTTATGGTTCTTCTTATTTATCTATTTCCATAAAACTTGCAACGAGGGACATTTGGATGAAAATATTCCAATCGCAGACCTCACCATAAAAGAAACCTTTATAGGAGTCTATAAACCACTCCAAGTGTGAGTATGGTGCGCACCATTATCCTCTCTATGTGAAAAATTCAGTGTCTTTCGAATAGAGGACTGACACCTTGCTCTATATATCTTTTACCCCACAACACGGTTTATCATCACTGGAATCACAAACCATACTACGGAGTTACGCGCCTTCAATATTATTCTTTTCTACAATTCTGCAAAAGGAGATACTGCAGTGAATCTCCATCAATATTGTGGCAGCAGGGTCTCTGAGATTGCGCCTTGGGACTTTTCTATCCTTTTTTGGTTTTACATTGCATAGAGTCACCTACTAGTCTAACTGCACAGCTCCACTGCCAGTCACAGTGTACAGAGCCACTTACCAGTCACACTGCACAGTCACTTACTAGTCACACTGCACAGCTCCACTGCTAGTCACACTGCATAGTCACCTACTAGTCTAACTGCACAGCTCCACTGCCAGTCACAGTGTACAGCTCCACTGCCAGTCACAGTGTACATCTCCACTGCCAGTCACAGTGTACAGAGCCACTTACTAGTCACACTGCACAGTCACTTACTAGTCACACTGCACAAAGCCACTTACCAGTCACACTGCACAGCTCCACTGCTAGTCACACTGCATAGTCACCTACTAGTCTAACTGCACAGCTCCACTGCCAGTCACAGTGTACAGCTACACTGCCAGTCACAGTGTACAGAGCCACTTACTAGTCACACTGCACAAAGCCACTTACCAGTCACACTGCACAGTCACTTACTAGTCACACTGCACAGCTCCACTGCTAGTCACACTGCATAGTCACCTACTAGTCTAACTGCACAGCTCCACTGCCAGTCACAGTGTACAGCTCCACTGCCAGTCACAGTGTACAGCTCCACTGCCAGTCACAGTGTACAGAGCCACTTACTAGTCACACTGCACAGTCACTTACTAGTCACACTGCACAAAGTCACTTACCAGTCACACTGCACAGCTCCACTGCTAGTCACACTGCATAGTCACCTACTAGTCTAACTGCACAGCTCCACTGCCAGTCACAGTGTACAGAGCCACTTACTAGTCACACTGCACAAAGCCACTTACCAGTCACACTGCACAGTCACTTACTAGTCACACTGCACAGCTCCACTGCTAGTCACACTGCCTAGTCACCTACTAGTCTAACTGCACAGCTCCACTGCCAGTCACAGTGTACAGCTCCACTGCCAGTCACAGTGTACATCTCCACTGCCAGTCACAGTGTACAGAGCCACTTACTAGTCACACTGCACAGTCACTTACTAGTCACACTGCACAAAGCCACTTACCAGTCACACTGCACAGCTCCACTGCTAGTCACACTGCATAGTCACCTACTAGTCTAACTGCACATCTCCACTGCCAGTCACAGTGTACAGAGCCACTTACTAGTCACACTGCATAGAGCCATTTATGACTCACACTGCACAGCTTCACTGCCAGCCACACTGCTCAGAGCCTCTTAATAGTCATACGGCACTGCCCCACTGCCAGTCACACTGCACAGAGCCACTTATTCGTCACACTGCACAGAGCCACTGTCAGCCACACTGCACATAGCCACTTACTAGTCACACTGCACAGCTACACAGTCAATCACACTGCATAGTGCTAGTTACTATTCACACTGCACAACTCCACTCCCACCCACAATGCATAGTCAATTAGTAGGTTGAATTCTAGTCTCACTGCACAGAGCTAGTTACTATTCACAATACACAATTACACTGCCAGCCACACTGCATAGAGACATATATTATTCAAACTCCACTGCACAAAGCCTCTTACTAGTTACACTGCATGGATCCATTCACTAGTCACATTGCACAGCTCCACTGCCAGCCACACTACACAGAACCAATTATTAGTTATAATGCACAGCTCCACTAACAGCCATACTGCACAGAGAAACTTACTAGTCACACTGCACAGCCTTACTGCAAAACACACTGCACAGAGCCACTTACTAGTCACACTGCATATCTCCATTGCCAGCCACACTGCACAGAGCCACTTAGTAGTCACACAGCCCATCTCTACTGCCAGCCACACTGCACAGAGCCACTTACTATTCACATTGCACAGCTCCACTGCCAGCCACGCTGCACAGAGCAACGTACCAGTCACAAAGCACAGCTCCACTGCATAGAGCCAGTTACTATTCACACAGTACAATTCCACTGCCAGCAACACTGGACAGAGCCACTTAGTAGTCACACTGCACATCTCCACTGCCAGCCACACTGCAGAGTCACCTAGTAGTCTAACTGCACAGCTCCACTGACAGTCACAGCCTACATAGACAGCCCATAGGTCTACCCCAAAAGGTCCACATGCAATAAACCAGCCACACTGCACAGAGCCACTTATTAGTCACACTGCACAGCTCCACTGTCAGCCACAGTGCACAGAGCCACTTACTAGTCACACTGCACAGCTCCACTGCCAGTCACACTGCATTGAGCCAGTTGCTATTCACACTGCAGAATTCCACTGCCAGCGACATTGGACAGAGCCACTTATTAGTCACACTGCACAGCTACACTGCCAGTCACATTGCATAGTCAATTAGTAGTCAGACTGCAAAGCTCCACTGCAAGCCACACTACACAAAGTGAATTCTAGTCACACTGCACAGAGCTAGTTACTATTCACAATGCACAAATACACTGCCAGCCACACTGCATAGAGCCATATTATACTAGTCACACTGCCCAACTGCACTACAAGCCACATTGTGCAGATCCTCACTATTCACACTGCACAGAGTCACTTACTAATCATACTGCATGGCTTCACTGCAAGCCACACTTCACAGAGTCACCTATTAGTCCCACTGCACAGCTGCACTGTCAGCCACACTGCACAAAATCATTTACTAGTCACATTGCACAGCTCCACTGCCAGCCACACTGCACAGAGCCACTTTTTAGTCATACTGCACAGCTCTACTACCAGCCACACTTACTAGTCACAGTGCACAGCACCACTTTTTATTCACACTGCACAGCTCAAATGCCAGCCACACTGCATAGAACCACTTACCAGTCACATTGCACAGGGCCACCTACTAGACACACTGCACATCTCCACTACCAGCCAAACTGCACAGAGCCACTTACAATCCATACTGCACAGCTCTATTGCCAGCCACACTGCACTGAGCCACAAACTAGTCAAGTTGCACAGCTCCACTACCATCCACAATGCAGAGACACTTACCAGTCACACTACACAGCTCCACTGCCAGTCACTGCACAGAACCACTTACCAGTCGCAAATGTACAGCTCCACTGCCAGCGACACCGCACAGAGTCAAACTGCACAGATACACTGCTATCCCCAATGCTCAGAGTCACTTACTAGTCACATTGCACATCTCCACTGCCAGTCACACTGCACAGCTCCACTGTCAGACACAATGCATAGCCACTTACTAATCGCATTGCACAGAGCCAGTTACTTAACACACTGCACAGCTCCACTGCCAGCCAGACTGCACAGAGTCACTTAACAGTCACACTGCACAGAGCCTCTTACTAGTTACATTGCATAGAGCAACTTGCTATTCACACTGCACAACTCCACTGTTAGTCACACTGCACAGGCCCTTTTGTTCTTATTCTAGCAATGCCCCTGGTTCCCAGGCACCCGCTTACCAGCTATACCCCTGGTTCCCAGGCACCCTCTTACCAGCTATACCCCTGGTTCCCGGGCACCCTCTTACCAGCTATACCCCTGGTTCCCAGGCACCACCTTACCAGCTATACCCCTGGTTCCCAGGCACCCTCTTACCAGTTATACCCCTGGTTCCCAGGCACCCTCTTACTAGTTATACCCCTGGTTCCCAGGCACCCCCTTACCAGCTATACCCCTGGTTCACAGGCACCCCCTTACCAGCTATACCCCTGGTTCCCAGACACCCCCTTACCAGCTATACCCCTGGTTCCCGGGCACCCCCTTACCAGCTATACCCCTGGTTCCCAGGCACCCTCTTACCAGTTATACCCCTGGTTCCCAGACACCCTCTTACCAGCTATACCCCTGGTTCCCGGGCACCCTCTTACCAGCTATACCCCTGGTTCCCAGGCACCCTCTTACCAGCTATACCCCTGGTTCCCAGACACCCCCTTACCAGCTATACCCCTGGTTCCCAGACACCCCTGGTTTCCGGAGACTCTGATGATAGCTTCCCTCTTACTAGTCCCTGGTTCCTGGGCACCCTGTAGCATGTAACCAGCAGGAAACCAGGTGGAGCCTGTAACTCTGAGGAGCAGGAAGAAGTAACATGGGATAGATGACAGAGGGCACAGCCTGAGCGCAAACACCTTCTGTGCCTATGGTTTGTTATAAGCAGTTATACCCCTGATTCCAGAGCCGGCCTTAGGCATAGGCCAACTAGGCAATTGCCTAGGGCATTTGGAATGCCTAGGGACATCAGCAGCTTCTGCTGATTAAAATGATATGCAGCATGCCTATATTCTGTGTGTGAGTGAGGCTGTATCTGCATATGAAATAGTGTATTCATGGAAATTACTGTAACATAGCATTCCGTATGCAGGTACAGCCACAGTCGCACACAGAATATAGGCATGCTGCATATCAATTTAATCATCAGAAGCTCCTTGTGTGTGCTGGTCATAACATTGCAAATAAGATGAATTTTCAGCTAAAAAGGTACCGAATGGGTGCGCTGGTTCTATTTAAAATATTGCGGGTAGGGACACCAAAATGATGACTGCTATGATGAGGGTTGATGGTGCTGGGAAAGGGGAGCAGGGTCAGAGATGGAACTAGTGGCGGTGCTAGGGGGCAACAGTCAAAATCTTGCCTAGGGCATCATTTAGGCTAGGGCCGGCTCTGCCTGATTCCCGGACAGAGAACAGGACAAGCCGTGCTGCACTCACTTTTAGATTTTTTCGGGGAGGTGGATTTCCTGCCTTTCTTTCTGCTGGGAGAGACGTCCTTGGAGACAAAACCACTGTCCTGCGAGGCCTGAGCTTGTTTCAGAGCTTCCAGTTCTCTCACCATCTTTTCCTCCTGATACCTCGCCTCTTTCTCCTGCACCCAGCTGGAGATAGAATCTGCCACCAGCTCCAGGTAATTTCTGTGAGAGGGCAACAAACACGTTTACTGTGATATGTGCAAACAGCGACAGTAGGCGGACAGCGTGAAGGGCACAGTGCTAGTAGACGCACAGCGTGAAGGGCACAGTGCTAGTAGGCAGACAGCGTGAAGGGCACAGTGCTAGTAGGCAGACAGCGTGAAGGGCACAGTGCTAGTAGGCAGACAGTGTGAAGGGCACAGTGCTAGTAGGCAGACAGCGTGAAGGGCACAGTGCTAGTAGGCAGACAGCCTGAAGGGCACAGTGCTAGTAGGCAGACAGCCTGAAGGGCACAGTGCTAGTAGGCAGACAGCCTGAAGGGCACAGTGCTAGTAGGCAGACAGCGTGAAGGGCACAGTGCTAGTAGGCAGACAGCGTGAAGGGCACAGTGCTAGTAGGCAGAAAGCGTGAAGGGCACAATGCTAGTAGGCAGACAGCGTGAAGGGCACAGTGCTAGTAGGCAGACAGTGTGAAGGGCACAGTGCTAGTAGGCAGACAACGTGAAGGGCACAGTGCTAGTAGGCAGACAGCGTGAAGGACACAGCGATAGTAGGCGGACAGCGTGAAGGACACAGCGATAGTAGGTAGATGGTAGGGAGTGGATGCATAATGGACACAGTGATAGTACAGGGATTGTGGAAATCGGATGACAAGAAGGACATAGTGGTAGTACTGGGATGGTGAAGAACAGATGGAATGAAGGACACAGTGAAAGTACGTAGACTGCAGAAAGTTGATGGCATGAATAACACAGTGACATTAGGAAAATATAATTAGTAGAAATTGGATGGCATGAAGGACACAGTGATAGTAGGTAGATGGTACACAGTGGGTGGCATGAAGGACACAGTGATAGTAGGTAGATGGTAAACAGTGGATGGCATAAAGGACACAGTGATAGTAGGTAGACAGAGAGTGGATGGCATGAAGAACACAGTGATAGGACAAGGACACAGTGAAGGACACAGTGACATTAGATAGATGGTAGAGTGGATGGCATGAAGAACATAGTGATAGTAGGGGTGAATGGAAGGGAGTGAATGGCATAATGGACACCGTGGCAGTATGGGGATGGTGGAGAACAGATGGCATGAAGGACACAGTGGTAGTATGGGAAAGGTGGAGAACAGATGGGATGAAGGACACAGTGGTAGTACAGGAATTGTGGAGAACGGATGGTATGAAGGACACAGTGGTAGTACAGGGATGGGGAGAAAGGATGGGAAGAAAAATTCAGTGGACGTACGGGGATGGTGGAGAATGGATGAGATGAAGGACACAGTGGCAGTACAGGGATGGTGGAGAACAGACGGGATGAACGACACAGTGGTAGTAGGTGGCTGGTAGGGAGAGGATGGCATAATGGACACCGTGGTAGTAAGGGGATTGTGAAGAACGGATGGCATAAAGAAGACAGAGGTAGTATGGGAATGGTGGAGAATGGATGGCATAAGGGACACAGTGACATTAGGTAGATGGTAAAGTGTTTGGCATAATGGACCCCATTACAGTATGGGGATGGTGGAAAACAGATGAAATGAAGGACACAGTGGCAGTACGAGGATGGTGGAGAACGGATGTCAGGAAGGACACAGTGATAGTACTGTAGGTGGATGGTAGAGTGGATGGCATGAAGGACACAGTGACATTACGTAGATAGTAGACAGTGGATGGCATGAAGGACACAGTGATAGTAGGTGGATGGTAGAGAGTTGATGGCATGAAGGACATCGTGACATTAGGCAGATGGTAGGGAGTGGATGGCATGAAGGACACAGTGATAGTAGGTGGATGGTAGGGAGTGGATGGCATGAAGGACACTGTGGTAGTACTGGGATGGTGGAGAACAGATGGAATGAAGGACACAGTGATAGTAGATAGACGGTAGAGAGAGTGGATGGCATGAAGGACACAGTGGTAGTAGGTGGATGGTAGAGAGTGGATGGCATAAAGGACACAGTGACATTACGTAGATAGTAGACAGTGGATGGCATGAAGGACACAGTGATAGTAGGTGGATGGTAGAGAGTTGATGGCATGAAGGACATCGTGACATTAGGCAGATGGTAGGGAGTGGATGGCATGAAGGATACAGTGATAGTAGGTGGATGGTAGGGAGTGGATGGCATGAAGGACACTGTGGTAGTACTGGGATGGTGGAGAACAGATGGAATGAAGGACACAGTGATAGTAGATAGACGGTAGAGAGTGGATGGCATGAAGGACACAGTGGTAGTAGGTGGATGGTAGAGAGTGGATGGCATAAAGGACACAGTGACATTAGGCAGATGGTAGGGAGTGGATGGCATGAAGGACACTGATTGTAGGTGGATGGTAAACAGTAGATGGCATAAAGGACACAGTGACATTAGGTAGATGGTAGAGAGTGGATGACATGAAGGACACAGTGATAGTAGGGAGTGGATGGCATGAAGGACACTGTGGTAGTACTGGGATGGTGGGGAACAGATGGAATGAAGGACACAGTGATAGTAGATAGACGGTAGAGAGAGTGGATGGCATGAAGGAAACAGTGGTAGTAGGTGGATGGTAGAGAGTGGATGGCATGAAGGACACAGTGACATTAGGCAGATGGTAAGAAGTGGATGGCATGAAGGACACAATGATAGTAGGTGGATGGTAGGGAGTGAATGGGATGAAGGACACAGTGCCAGTATGGGGATGATGGAGAAGAGATGGGATGAAGGACACAGTGCTAGTACAGGGATGGTGGAGAACGGATGGGATGAAGGACACAGTGGTAGTACAGGGGTGGTGGAGAATGGATGAGATGAAGGACACAGTGGTAGTAGGGGTATGGTAGGGAGTAGATGGCATAATGGACACAGTGGTAGTATGGGGATTGTGGGAAACGGATGGCATGAAGGACACAGTGGTAGTAGGGGGGTGGTAGGGAGTGGATGGCATAATGGACACAGTGGTAGTACGGGATTGTGGAGAAAGGATGACATGAAGGACACAGCGGTAGTACGGGGATGGTGGAGAACGGATAGGATGAAGGACACAGTTGTAGTATGGGGGAGAATGGATAGCATGAAGGACACAGTGGTAGTACGGGGATGGTGGAGAATGGATGGATTGAAGGACACAGTGGTACAGTAGTACGGGATGCTGGAGAACGGATGGAATGAAGGACACAGTGGTAGTATGGGATGGTGCAGCGCGGATGGAATGAAGGACACAGTGGTAGTACGGGATGGTGGAGCACGGATGGAATGAAGGACACAGTGGTAGTACGGGATGGTGGAGCGCGGATGGAATGAAGGACACAGTGGTAGTACGGGATGGTGGAGCACGGATGGAATGAAGGACACAGTGGTACAGTAGTACGGGATGCTGGAGAACGGAGGGAATGAAGGACACAGTAGTAGTACGGGATGGTGGAGCACGGATGGAATGAAGGACACAGTGGTAGTACGGGATGGTGCAGCACGGATGGAATAAAGGACACAGTGGTACAGTAGTACGGGATGCTGGAGAACAGAGGGAATGAAGGACACAGTGGTACAGTAGTACGGGATGCTGGAGAACGGAGGGAATGAAGGACACAGTGGTAGTACGGGATGGTGGAGCACGGATGGAATGAAGGACACAGTGGTAGTACGGGATGGTGCAGCGCAGATGGAATGAAGGACACAGTGGTACAGTAGTACGGGATGCTGGAGAACGGAGGGAATGAAGGACACAGTGGTAGTACGGGGATGGTGGAGAACAGATGGATTGAAGGACACAGTGGTACAGTAGTACGGGATGCTGGAGAACGGAGGGAATGAAGGACACAGTAACCTGGTCATGTTACAGTTTTTAGGGACATATTTATAGAAAGAAAGTTGCAGTATATCCACCAGAACCACCAGTCCCCATATTGGCTGCTATTTTTGAGAGTTACCCATCTCTGAAATAATTGGACCCTCTAGTAAATGCCGGGGTAAACTTTGGGTTTCTAATAGAGGGATCCATAGGGTCCTTGAAACCTAAAAGAACATATATTCCCACCGGGAACATCCTGCCTGGCAATGGACACTTACAGTATATGCATGTTCTGAGGACCGCGCCAATAGGAACGCACCAGGCTGCAACTTTACCTTTACAAGATCACTGAGTCTGATTCCAGCTACAACAGGATCCTCCCACGTTACTTATTCCAACAGGTGTACCCCTGTATCGCTATATCTAATCTGTATGTGTGCCCGATATATCAGGTGACAGCCCGAATCACCTCCTACCACGTGCCCGCTGTCACCCTGTGGAATGCCCACGTACCCTCGGATTGCCACCCAGCCTTTAGGATCACCCTTAATACTCTGCTCCCCTCCTAACCCTCCAGCATGTGTATTCCATGTCTCTTCTGTCCTCAATCTTTCTGACCACAGTGCTATGGATTTTCAGCTCTTGGACTCAGGGCGCTTTCTGCTTTCTCTATGTAATTATGTATTACTGTTAACTGGCTGTATTGGCTTTGTACATATGGAGTGTGTAGTGTGACCTATCCCATGCACAGGGCTGTGGAGACCTTCTGGCATCGTGTAGTGTGACCTATCCCATGCACAGGGCTGTGGAGACCTTCTGGCATCGTGTAGTGTGACATATCCCATGCACAGGGCTGTGGAGACCTTCTGGCATCGTGTAGTGTGACCTATCCCATGCACAGGGCTGTGGAGACCTTCTGGCATCGTGTAGTGTGACATATCCCATGCACAGGGCTGTGGAGACCTTCTGGCATCGTGTAGTGTGACCTATCCCATGCACAGGGCTGTGGAGACCTTCTGGCATCGTGTAGTGTGACATATCCCATGCACAGGGCTGTGGAGACCTTCTGGCATCGTGTAGTGTGACCTATCCCATGCACAGGGCTGTGGAGACCTTCTGCCATCGTGTAGTGTGACATATCCCATGCACAGGGCTGTGGAGACCTTCTAGCATCGTGTAGTGTGACCTATCCCATGCACAGTGCTGTGGAGCCCTTCTGGCATTGTGTAGTGTGACCTATGCCATGCACGGGGCTGTGGAGACCTTCTGGCGTTGTGTAGTGTGACCTATCCCATGCACGGGGCTGTGGAGACCTTCTGGCGTCGTGTAGTGTGACCTATCCCATGCACGGGGCTGTGGAGACCTTCTGGCGTCGTGTAGTGTGACCTATCCCATGAACGGGGCTGTGGAGACCTTCTGGCGTCGTGTAGTGTGACCTACCCCATGCACGGGGCTGTGGAGACCTTCTGGCGTCGTGTAGTGTGACCTATCCCATGCACGGGGCTGTGGAGACCTTCTGGCGTTGTGTAGTGTGACCTATCCCATGAACAGGGCTGTGGAGACCTTCTGGCGTAGTGTAGTGAGACCTATCCCATGAACAGGGCTGTGGAGACCTTCTGGCGTAGTGTAGTGAGACCTATGCCATGTACGGGGCTGTGGAGACCTTCTGGCGTTGTGTAGTGTGACCTATCCCATGCACGGGGCTGTGGAGACCTTCTGGCGTTGTGTAGTGTGACATATCCCATGCACGGGGCTGTGGAGACCTTCTGGCGTTGTGTAGTGTGACCTATCCCATGCACGGGGCTGTGGAGACCTTCTGGCGTTGTGTAGTGTGACCTATCCCATGCACAGTGCTGTGGAGACCTTCTGGCGTTGTGTAGTGTGACCTATCCCATGCACGGGGCTGTGGAGCCCTTCTGGCGTTGTGTAGTGTGACCTATCCCATGCACAGTGCTGTGGAGACCTTCTGGCGTTGTGTAGTGTGACCTATCCCATGCACAGTGCTGTGGAGCCCTTCTGGCGTTGTGTAGTGAGACCTATCCCATGCACAGTGCTGTGGAGACCTTCTGGCGTTGTGTAGTGTGACCTATGCCATGCACAGTGCTGTGGAGACCTTCTGGCGTAGTGTAGTGTGACCTAGGCCATGCACAGTGCTGTGGAGACCTTCTGGCGTTGTGTAGTGTGACCTATCCCATGCACAGTGCTGTGGAGACCTTCTGGCGTAGTGTAGTGTGACCTATCCCATGCACAGTGCTGTGGAGCCCTTCTGGCGTTGTGTAGTGTGACCTATCCCATGCACAGTGCTGTGGAGCCCTTCTGGCGTAGTGTAGTGTGACCTATGCCATGCACGGGGCTGTGGAGCCCTTCTGGCATCGTGTAGTGTGACCTATCCCATGCACGGGGCTGTGGAGACCTTCTGGGGTTGTGTAGTGTGACCTATCCCATGCACAGTGCTGTGGAGACCTTCTGGCGTTGTGTAGTGTGACCTATCCCATGCACAGTGCTGTGGAGACCTTCTGGCGTTGTGTAGTGTGACCTATCCCATGCACAGTGCTGTGGAGACCTTCTGGCGTTGTGTAGTGTGACCTATCCCATGCACAGTGCTGTGGAGACCTTCTGGCGTTGTGTAGTGTGACATATCCGATGCACGGGGCTGTGGAGACCTTCTGGGGTTGTGTAGTGTGACCTATGCCATGCACAGGGCTGTGGAGACCTTCTGGCGTTGTGTAGGGAGACCTATCCCATGCACAGTGCTGTGGAGCCCTTCTGGCGTTGTGTAGTGTGACCTATCCCATGCACAGTGCTGTGGAGCCCTTCTGGCGTTGTGTAGTGTGACCTATCCCATGCACAGTGCTGTGGAGCCCTTCTGGCGTTGTGTAGTGAGACCTATCCCATGCACAGTGCTGTGGAGCCCTTCTGGCGTTGTGTAGTGTGACCTATCCCATGCACAGTGCTGTGGAGACCTTCTGGCGTTGTGTAGTATGACCTATGCCATGCACAGTGCTGTGGAGACCTTCTGGCGTAGTGTAGTGTGACCTATGCCATGCACAGTGCTGTGGAGACCTTCTGGCTTTGTGTAGTGTGACCTATCCCATGCACGGGGCTGTGGAGACCTTCTGGCATTGTGTAGTGTGACCTATGCCATGCACGGGGCTGTGGAGACCTTCTGGCGTTGTGTAGTGTGACCTATGCCATGCACAGTGCTGTGGAGACCTTCTGGCGTTGTGTAGTGTGACCTATGCCATGCACAGTGCTGTGGAGACCTTCTGGCGTAGTGTAGTGTGACCTATGCCATGCACAGTGCTGTGGAGACCTTCTGGCGTTGTGTAGTGTGACCTATCCCATGCACAGTGCTGTGGAGACCTTCTGGCGTAGTGTAGTGTGACATATCCCATGCACAGTGCTGTGGAGCCCTTCTGGCGTTGTGTAGTGTGACCTATCCCATGCACAGTGCTGTAGAGCCCTTCTGGCGTAGTGTAGTGTGACCTATCCCATGCACAGGGCTGTGGAGACCTTCTGGCGTTGTGTAGTGTGACCTATGCCATGCACGGGGCTGTGGAGACCTTCTGGCGTTGTGTAGTGTGATTTATCCCATGCACAGTGCTGTGGAGACCTTCTGGCGTTGTGTAGTGTGACCTATGCCATGCACAGTGCTGTGGAGACCTTCTGGCGTAGTGTAGTGTGACCTATGCCATGCACAGTGCTGTGGAGACCTTCTGGCGTAGTGTAGTGTGACCTATGCCATGCACAGTGCTGTGGAGACCTTCTGGCGTTGTGTAGTGTGACCTATCCCATGCACAGTGCTGTGGAGACCTTCTGGCGTAGTGTAGTGTGACCTATCCCATGCACAGTGCTGTGGAGCCCTTCTGGCTTAGTGTAGTGTGACCTATGCCATGCACGGGGCTGTGGAGACCTTCTGGAATTTTGTAGTGTGACCTATCCCATGCACGGGGCTGTGGAGACCTTCTGGCATTGTGTAGTGTGACCTATCCCATGCACAGAGCTGTGGAGACCTTCTGGTGTTGTGTAGTGTGACCTATCCCATGCACAGGGCTGTGGAGACCTTCTGGCATCGTGTAGTGTGACCTATCCCATGCACAGGAGTGTGGAGACCTTCTGGCGTTGTGTAGTGTGACCTATCCCATGCACGGGGCTGTGGAGACCTTCTGGCGTTGTGTAGTGTGACCTATGCCATGCACAGTGCTGTGGAGACCTTCTGGCATCGTTTAGTGTGACCTATCCCATGCACAGGGCTGTGGAGACCTTCTGGCGTTGTGTAGTGTGACCTATCCCATGCATGGGGCTGTGGAGACCTTCTGGCGTTGTGTAGTGTGACCTATGCCATGCACAGTGCTGTGGAGACCTTCTGGCGTTGTGTAGTGTGACCTATCCCATGCACAGTGCTGTGGAGACCTTCTGGCATCGTTTAGTGTGACCTATCCCATGCACAGGGCTGTGGAGACCTTCTGGCGTTGTGTAGTGTGACCTATCCCATGCACAGGGCTGTGGAGACCTTCTGGCGTTGTGTAGTGTGACCTATCCCATGCACAGTGCTGTGGAGACCTTCTGGCGTTGTGTAGTGTGACCTATCCCATGCACGGGGCTGTGGAGACCTTCTGGCGTTGTGTAGTGTGACCTATCCCATGCACAGTGCTGTGGAGACCTTCTGGCGTTGTGTAGTGTGACCTATCCCATGCACAGGGCTGTGGAGACCTTCTGGCGTTGTGTAGTGTGACCTATCCCATGCACAGTGCTGTGGAGACCTTCTGGCGTTGTGTAGTGTGACCTATCCCATGCACAGGGCTGTGGAGACCTTCTGGCATTGTGTAGTGTGACCTATCCCATGCACAGTGCTGTGGAGACCTTCTGGCGTTGTGTAGTGTGACCTATCCCATGCACGGGGCTGTGGAGACCTTCTGGCGTCGTGTACTGTGACCTATCCCATGCACAGTGCTGTGGAGACCTTCTGGCGTTGTGTAGTGTGACATATCCCATGCACAGGGCTGTGGAGACCTTCTGGCATCGTGTAGTGTGACCTGTCCCATGCACAGGGCTGTAGAGACCTTCTGGCGTTGTGTAGTGTGACCTATCCCATGCACAGGGCTGTAGACACCCTCTGGCGTTGTGTAGTGTGACATATCCCATGCACAGGGCTGTGGAGACCTTCTGGCATCGTGTAGTGTGACATATCCCATGCACGGGGCTGTGGAGACCTTCTGGCGTTGTGTAGTGTGACCTATCCCATGCACAGGGCTGTGGAGACCTTCTGGCGTTGTGTAGTGTGACATATCCCATGCACGGGGCTGTGGAGACCTTCTGGCGTTGTGTAGTGTGACCTATCCCATGCACAGGGCTGTGGAGACCTTCTGGCGTTGTGTAGTGTGACATATCCCATGCACGGGGCTGTGGAGACCTTCTGGCGTCGTGTAGTGTGACCTATCCCATGCACAGTGCTGTGGAGACCTTCTGGCTTCATGTACATTAGAGGTAATAATAATACACAGGATACCTGAAGCTGACGTTGGAGTGGAGGGCCATGTCCCAGGTCTCCTGGCTCTGACGGAAGGGGCTCATAGGGTTGTGCAGGACGATCAGCAAGGAGTTGTCCTGGGTGTAATAGTAGGAGTCCAGGCATCTGTAAGACTGTCCGGCGCCCTGCAGGACCTGCAGCGAGGGGAGAAGGACGTTACACCAGCACATAGCATTCCCCAATTCCTATTATATGAAACACAAAGGAATGGGTGTAAAAGGATGAGGGCACAGACAGCGGTCACAGCTGGGCAGGCAATATTTGTTGCTGTGTCGCTGGTGCATGTAGTGCATCCACCTCACTGTGCCTAGCTTCCTGAGTTCCAGGGGTTACTAACGCATCATATGGTATATACAGACATAGCGCTGCATAGTACTATACTGGTGTACATAGGGGTCTAGGCTGGTGTTATCACAGCACAGGTATAACCTCTATAGTATATACAGACATAGCGCTGCATAGTACTATACTGTATATATAGACATAGCGCTGCATAGTACTATACTGTGTACATAGGGGTCTAGGCTGGTGTTATCACAGCACAGGTATAGCATCTATAGTATATACAGACATAGCGCTGCATAGTAATATACTGTATATACAGACATAGCGCTGCATAGTACTATACTGTATATACAGACATAGCGCTGCATAGTACTATACTGGTGTACATAGGGGTCTAGGCTGGTGTTATCACAGCACAGGTATAGCATCTATAGTATATACAGACATAGCGCTGCATAGTACTATACTGGTGTACATAGGGGTCTAGGCTGGTGTTATCACAGCACAGGTATAACGTCTATAGTATATACAGACATAGCGCTGCATAGTACTATACTGTATATATAGACATAGCGCTGCATAGTCCTATACTGTGTACATAGGGGTCTAGGATGGTGTTATCACAGCACAGGTATAGCATCTATAGTATATACAGACATATCGCTGCATAGTACTATAGTGTATATACCGACATAGCGCTGCATAGTACTATACTGGTGTACATAGGGGTCTAGGCTGGTGTTATCACAGCACAGGTATAACCTCTATAGTATATACAGACATAGTGCTGCATAGTACTATACTGGTGTACATAGGGGTCTAGGCTGGTGTTATCACAGCACAGGTATAACCTCTATAGTATATACAGACATAGCGCTGCATAGTACTATACTGTATATACAGACATAGCGCTGCATAGTACTATACTGGTGTACATAGGGGTCTAGGCTGGTGTTATCACAGCACAGGTATAGCATCTATAGTATATACAGACATAGTGCTGCATAGTACTATACTGGTGTACATAGGGGTCTAGGCTGGTGTTATCACAGCACAGGTATAACCTCTATAGTATATACAGACATAGTGCTGCATAGTACTATACTGGTGTACATAGGGGTCTAGGCTGGTGTTATCACAGCACAGGTATAACCTCTATAGTATATACAGACATAGTGCTGCATAGTACTATACTGGTGTACATAGGGGTCTAGGCTGGTGTTATCACAGCACAGGTATAACCTCTATAGTATATACAGACATAGCGCTGCATAGTACTATACTGTATATATAGACATAGCGCTGCATAGTACTATACTGTATATACAGACATAGCGCTGCATAGTACTATACTGTATATACCGACATAGCGCTGCATAGTACTATACTGGTGTACATAGGGGTCTAGGCTGGTGTTATCACAGCACAGGTATAGCGTCTATAGTATATACCGACATAGCGCTGCATAGTACTATACTGTGTACATAGGGGTCTAGGCTGGTGTTATCACAGCACAGGTATAGCGTCTATAGTATATAGAGACATAGCGCTGCATAGTACTTTACTGTATATACAGACATAGCGCTGCATAGTCCTATACTGTGTACATAGGGGTCTAGGCTGGTGTAATCACAGCACAGGTATAGCATCTAGAGTAACCTCATCCCCTCTATAAATTCAACAAAAAAAAGCCACCATGGTTGGACAAAGAAGTAAGGTCAGCTATCAACAATAAAACCAGAGCCTTTAAATTCTATAAAAATAACTTGAATGAGGAGGCGTTCGCAAAATACAAAGAATCAAACAAAACTTGTAAAGGGGTAATCAATGCAGCTAAAATATTATATGAAGAGTGCATAGCCACTGAAAGCAAAACCAACCCAAAGAAGTTTTTTAAATACATAAATAGTAAACGTTTAATTAAGGAAAACATAGGCCCACTAACTGATACTAGTGGAAAAAGTGTTACCGAGGACAAGGGAAAAGCAAAACTGTTAAATGAGTTCTTCTCATCAGTATTTACTAAGGGAGAGCAGACTGTGGAACGAACATTTACCACAAACGGGACAAATAAGCCAGATCTCATTGTAGATTTCACGCCGAAGGAAATAATACTGAGGCTAAGCAAACTCAAAACAAATAAGTCACCAAGGCCAGATGGGATTCATCCAAGGGTATTAATGGAATTAAGGGATGAACTAGCTACCCCCCTACATTATATCTTTAGCAAGTCACTATCGTCAGGTATAGTACCAAAAGATTGGAGAATAGCAGAGGTAGTGCCAATATTCAAAAAAGGAAAAAAGGAAGATCCCGCTAATTACAGACCCGTTAGTTTAACATCAATTGTGGGTAAACTATTTGAAGGATTTTTAAGGGATGGTATCCAGGAATATTTAGATCATCACTGTCTACTCAGTGCTAACCAACATGGGTTCGTGAAAAATCGTTCATGCCAAACTAATCTACTAGGGTTCTATGAAGAGGTTAGCAAAAACCTCGATAATGGAAATGCTGTAGATGTGATTTTCCTAGATTTCGATAAAGCATTTGATACTGTCCCACACAAGAGATTGATTAATAAAATGGAGAACCTAGGATTGGGTGAAAATATCTGCAGATGGGTAGGGAATTGGCTATGTAATAGAGAACAAAGAGTGGTTGTGAATGGTGCCGTATCAGATATGATACCGGTACTAAGTGGAGTGCCACAGGGTTCGGTTTTGGGGCCCATTTTGTTTAACATTTTTATTAACGATATTGGGATAGGGTTACTCAGCAATGTATCCATCTTTGCGGACGATACAAAACTTAGCAAAGTCATCAAATCATCAGAAGATGTCACCATGCTTCAAAATGATTTTGCAATTCTAGATGAGTGGGCAAAAAAAGATGAGGTTCAATGTAGATAAATGTAAGGTTATGCACCTTGGGAGACACAACCAGTGTGCAAGTTACAACCTTAGCGGAGAGGAACTGGGTAATTCCATACTTGAAAAGGACCTAGGAGTCCAAATAGACAGCAAACTAGGATGTAGTGCCCATTGTAATGTAGCTACAAAAAAGGCCAACAAAATTCTGGCATGTATCAAGAGGGGAATGGAAACTAGGGACTCAAGGGTAATTATGCCACTATATAAAGCATTGGTGAGACCTCACCTAGAGTACGGAGTACAGTTCTGGGCCCCACACTATAAAAAGGACATCATAGAATTAGAAAAAGTCCAAAGGCGAGCAACAAAGCTTATTAGGGGAATGGAGAATTTAAGCTACGGGGAGAGATTAAGAAATTTGGGACTATTTACATTAGAAAAGAGACGTTTAAGGTGGGACATGCTCAACATGTACAAGTATATCAAGGGCCAATATAAGGAACTGTCACGCACCCTCTTTTCTACTAGAAAGGAATCTAGGACGCGAGGGCATGAGTATAGATTAGAAGAAAAAAGATTTCATTCAGCTAGTAGAAAGAATTTCTTTACGTTAAGAACAGTCAAACTCTGGAACTCTCTTCCCAGAGAGGTGGTAACGGCTGGCTCATTAAATGCGTTC
The DNA here is from genome assembly GCF_055691185.1 of Crinia signifera. NCBI lineage: Eukaryota > Metazoa > Chordata > Amphibia > Anura > Myobatrachidae > Crinia > Crinia signifera. Next base: position 4,978,523 of record NC_139218.1, read on the forward strand.
AAGGCAAAGTTGGACAAACATTTACTGGAGGAAAACACCCATGGGTACAAATAAGAAATATAATTTGTCTGTAAAATACCAGAACCTACCAAATCAGCAATGGATATCTATACCAGGTTGAACTAGATGGACGCAAGTCTTTTTTCAGCCTTACCTACTATGTAACTATGTAACTATGTATACAGCAGTATGCACACACAATATATATATAATAATACAGTCATTCAGTATTAGGCATTAGCATCCAATGGAAGCTGAGGGACCATCTGCATCTGGTTAGTGGCCACTTCTGTTCTAGGTAAATGAATGAGGTCCCCTGAGGTGTTAGCATGAAGATATTGGGGGCCGTAGACCAGTACCTGGCAGAGAATGGCAGGGTCGTAGTGTTCTGTATAACACCAGTCACTGAGGCACCTCTTCTGCGTCCTCTGTATGTCTATAAAGTCAGCCGGCGGGGTCTCCTGCCCTCTGGTATCCCGCGGGGTCTCCGGCCCTCTGGTATCCCGCGGGGTCTCCGGCCCTCTGGTATCCTCCGGCCCTCTGGTATCCTGCGGGGTCTCCGGCCCTCCGGTATCCCGCGGGGTCTCCGGGCCACTGATAAACTGCACAGAGACAAGGAGGAGACGTGGTTATCGGGATTCTGTGCCTGTATCACACAGCAACTGGTTACTCATGCTCAACGAAAGCGCCAAATGTCAGAACCATACATATACATAACATATAGATATAGACATTAGTAACTGTATATGTACAATGTTCATACACTAATGTCACAAGCAAACGTATGAGGTCATTACAGAGAAGTTAATCCCAATCGCAGGATTTCGTAACTTGGGAGCGGCGGATCCCCTGGTTAATAAGTGTGAATGGAAAGTTAGTAGTAACCCCATCCCTGGCTCCTCTTCCTCTACAATAACCCCATCCCTGGCTCCTCTTCCTCTACAATTACCCCACCAGGGACTCATCTTCCTCTACAACAGTGGTAGCCAACCCTAGCCCTCGAGAGCTACCAACAGTTCACATTTTCCAGACAACCTAGCTGCTGCACAGCTGCACTCATTAATCACTGACACATTTTAAAAGATCCACATATGGAGCTAATTAGCTCACTTGTGATTCTGTGAGGAGACCTGCAAAACGTGCACTGTTGGTAGCTCTCGAGGACTAGGGTTGGCTACCCCAGCTCTACAATAACCCCATCACAGGCTCCTCTTCCTCTACAATAACCCCATCAGGGACTCCTCTTCCTCTACAATTTCCCCATCAGGGGCTCCTCTTCCTCTACAATAACTCCATCACATGCTCCTCTTCCTCTACAATAACCCCATCACAGACTCCTCTTCCTCTACAATAACCCCATCACAGGCTCCTCTTCCTCTACAATAACCCCATCACAGACTCCTCTTCCTCTACAATTTCCCCATCAGGGACTCCTCTTCCTCTACAATAACTCCATCACATGCTCCTCTTCCTCTACAATAACCCCATCACAGACTTCTCTTCCTCTACAATAACCCCATCAGGGACTCCTCTTCCTTTACAATTACCCCATCAGGGACTCCTCTTCCTCTACAATAACTCCATCACATGCTCCTCTTCCTCTACAATAACCCCATCACAGACTCCTCTTCCTCTACAATAACTCCATCAGGGACTCCTCTTCCTCTACAACTACCCCACCAGGGACTCCTCTTCCTCTACAATTACCCCATCAGGGACTCCTCTTCCTCTACAATAACTCCATCAGGGACTCCTCTTCCTCTACAATAACCCCATCAGGGACTCTCTTCCTCTACAATAACTCCATCCCTGGCTCCTCTTCCTCTACAATTACCCCACCAGGGAATCCTCTTCCTCTACAATAACCCCATCAGGGACTCCTCTTCCTTTACAATTACCCCATCAGGGACTCCTCTTCCTTTACAATTACCCCATCAGGGACTCCTCTTCCTCTACAATAACTCCATCACATGCTCCTCTTCCTCTACAATAACCCCATCACAGACTCCTCTTCCTCTACAACTACCCCACCAGGGACTCCTCTTCCTCTACAATAACTCCATCACATGCTCCTCTTCCTCTACAATAACTCCATCCCTGCTCCTCTTCCTCTACAATTACCCCATCAGGGACTCCTCTTCCTCTACAACTACCCCATCAGGGACTCCTCTTCCTCTACAACTACCCCATCAGGGACTCCTCTTCCTCTACAACTACCCCATCAGGGACTCCTCTTCCTCTACAACTACCCCATCAGGGACTCTTCTTCCTCTACAACTACCCCACCAGGGACTCTTCTTCCTCTACAACTACCCCATCAGGGACTCCTCTTCCTCTACAATTACCCCATCAGGGACTCCTCTTCCTCTACAATTACCCCATCAGGGACTCCTCTTCCTCTACAATTACCCCATCAGGGACTCCTCTTCCTCTACAATAACTCCATCAGGGACTCCTCTTCCTCTACAATAACCCCATCAGGGACTCTCTTCCTCTACAATAACTCCATCCCTGGCTCCTCTTCCTCTACAATTACCCCACCAGGGACTCCTCTTCCTCTACAATAACTCCACCAGGGACTCCTCTTCCTCTACAATAACTCCATCCCTGCTCCTCTTCCTCTACAATTACCCCATCAGGGACTCCTCTTCCTCTACAATTACCCCATCAGGGACTCCTCTTCCTCTACAATAACTCCATCAGGGACTCCTCTTCCTCTACAATAACTCCATCAGGGACTCCTCTTCCTCTACAATTACCCCATCAGGAACTCCTCTTCCTCTACAATAACTCCATCCCTGGCTCCTCTTCCTCTACAATTACCCCATCAGGGACTCCTCTTCCTCTACAATAACCCCATCCCTGGCTCCTCTTCCTCTACGATAACTCCACCAGGGACTCCTCTTCCTCTACAATAACTCCAACCCTGGCTCCTCTTCCTCTACAATAACCCCATCACAAACTCCTCTTCCTCTACAATAACTCCATCAGGGACTCCTCTTCCTCTACAATAACTCCATCACAGGCTCCTCTACAATAACCATCTCAGGCTCCTCTTCAATAAACATCTCAGGCTCCTCTTCCTCTACAGTAACTTCATCAGGGACTCCTCTTCCTCTACAATAACTCCATCACTGGTTCCTCTTCCTCTACACTAACCATCTCATTCTCCTCTTCCTCTACAATAACCATCTCAGTCTCCTCTTCCTCTACAATAACCCCATCACAGGCTCCTCTTCCTCTACAATAACTCCATCACAGGCTCCTCTACAATAACCATCTCAGGCTCCTCTTCCTCTACAATAACTCCATTACAGGCTCCTCTTCCTCTACAATAACCATCTCATTCTCCTCTTCCTCTACAATAACCATCTCATTCTCCTCTTCCTCTACAGTAACTCCATCACTGGAACCTCAGGCCCCCGGGCCTGAGGTTCCCGACCCCTGCTCTATATCCATCTCAGTCTCCTCTTCCTCTACAATAACCCAATCACAGGCTCCTCTTCCTCTACAATAACTCCATCACTGGAACCTCAGGGCCCCCGGGCCTGAGGTTCCCCACCCCTGCTCTATATCCATTGCAGGCTCCTCTTCCTCTACAATAACTCCATCACAGGTTCCACACACCCTCACAATACCTGGCACACACAGTGTCCACACACATAACTTGGGACACACAGAGTGACACAGCACACACACACACGCGCGCGCTGTTCCTGGCACTCAGTACAGCTGGTATTGGGAATGTATTTTTCTCATGATATATTTAGGATATTACACGTTAGCCATTCTCTTCTTCTCCGTGTAACTATTTCGGGCTCTATGTTATTTGCCTTTTATCATTTCAGATTACGCACTGAGAAGAAAATGAAAAGGCAGATTTGGTCGGTTCCCACTGCTGGCTCCATCCATCACAGGAGGGGTATTCTCAGAGCCCAGTATTATATTGTAACCAGCTGGGAGATGGCTGCGCTGCACCAATTGCTGCCAAGCGGCCCCTTCCCTTTCATTTCTTTTATGGCTCCCATAATGGGAATATTTGTATTGTTAGGTTATGCTGTTCTGTGTCCTGCTAGCAATTATCTGCAGGCTGTGTGAGTTATGTGCAGGGAGGGTCCGGCCTGTATGTATGACAGGTGGTTACCACCAGTTCCCGGGGTCTTCCAGCGTTCCCAGCCACATGCACACTGGTGGCAACTTGCTCTGTGGAACTGGCCACTTGCTAAAGTATCACTGGTATAGGAAGTCTCTGTGGGGCAGGATGGGGGGGGGGGGGCACGCACTATGTTCATAACAGTGAACGGCAGATACAAAGCAGATACAAAGCAGGGCTGACTTCTCTGTACAGGTACTTTATCTGGAAATGCAGCTGTTGCTCGATGGGTGTGTGTGCAGGCAGCATGGAGTGAGCGCAGGCAGCATGGAGTGAGCGCAGGCAGCGTGAAGTAAAAGTAGTCAGGGTGCGGTGAGCGCAGTCAGGGTGGGGTGAGCGCAGTCAGGGTGGGGTGAGCGCAGGCAGGGTGGGGTGAGCGCAGGCAGGGTGGGGTGAGCGCAGGCAGGGTGGGGTGAGCGCAGGCAGGGTGGGGTGAGCGCAGTCAGGGTGGGGTGAGCGCAGGCAGGGTGGAGTGAGCGCAGGCAGGGTGGAGTGAGCGCAGGCAGGGTGGGGTGAGCGCAGGCAGGGTGGGGTGAGCGCAGGCAGGGTGGAGTGAGCGCAGGCAGGGTGGGGTGAGCGCAGGCAGGGTGGGGTGAGCGCAGGCAGGGTGGGGTGAGCGCAGTCAGGGTGGGGTGAGCGCAGGCAGGGTGGGGTGAGCGCAGTCAGGGTGGGGTGAGCGCAGGCAGGGTGGGGTGAGCGCAGGCAGGGTGGGGTGAGCGCAGGCAGGGTGGAGTAAAAGCAGGAAGCGTGGGGTGAGCGCAGTCAGGGTGGGGTGAGCGCAGTCAGGGTGGGGTGAGCGCAGGCAGGGTGGGGTGAGCGCAGGCAGGGTGGGGTGAGCGCAGGCAGGGTGGGGTGAGCGCAGGCAGGGTGGAGTGAGCGCAGGCAGGGTGGAGTGAGCGCAGGCAGGGTGGAGTGAGCGCAGGCAGGGTGGGGTGAGCGCAGGCAGGGTGGGGTGAGCGCAGTCAGGGTGGAGTGAGCGCAGTCAGGGTGGGGTGAGTGCAGGCAGATTGGCAATGATCGCAGTCAGGGTGGAGTGAGCACAGGCAGGGTGGGGTGAGCGCAGGCAGGGTACGGTGAGCGCAGGCAGGGAGGAGTGAGCGCAGGCAGGGTGCGGTGAGCGCAGGCAGGGTGCGGTGAGCGCAGGCAGGGTACGGTGAGCGCAGGCAGGGAGGAGTGAGCGCAGTCAGGGTGGGGTGAGCGCAGGCAGATTGGCATTGAGCGCAGGCAGCGTGGAGTGAGCGCAGGCAGGGTGTGGTGAGCGCAGGCAGGGTGGGGTGAGCGTAGGCAGGGTGGGGTGAGCGCAGGCAGGGTGGGGTGAGCGCAGGCAGGGTGGGGTGAGCGCAGGCAGGGTGCGGTGAGCGCAGGCAGGGTACGGTGAGCGCAGGCAGGGTGGGGTGAGCGCAGGCAGGGTGGGGTGAGCGCAGACAGGGTGGGGTGAGCGCAGACAGGGAGGAGTGAGCGCAGGCAGGGTGGAGTGAGCGCAGTCAGGGTGGGGTGAGCGCAGGCAGGGTGGGGTGAGCGCAGACAGGGAGGAGTGAGCGCAGGCAGGGTGGAGTGAGCGCAGTCAGGGTGGGGTGAGCGCAGGCAGATTGGCATTGAGCGCAGGCAGCGTGGAGTGAGCGCAGGCAGGGTGGGGTGAGCGCAGGCAGGGTGGGGTGAGCGTAGGCAGGGTGTGGTGAGCGCAGGCAGGGTGGGGTGAGCGCAGGCAGGGTGGGGTGAGCGCAGGCAGGGTGGGGTGAGCGCAGGCAGGGTGGGGTGAGCGCAGGCAGGGTGGAGTGACCGCAGGCAGGGTGGGGTGAGCGCAGTCAGGGTGGGGTGAGCGCAGGCAGGGTGGGGTGAGCGCAGGCAGGGAGGGGTGAGCGCAGGCAGGGTGGGGTGAGCGCAGGCAGGGTGCGGTGAGCGCAGGCAGGGTGGGGTGAGCGCAGGCAGGGTGGGGTGAGCGCAGGCAGGGTGGTGTGAGCGCAGGCAGGGTGGAGTGAGCGCAGGCAGGGTGGGGTGAGCGCAGGCAGGGTGGTGTGAGCGCAGGCAGGGTGGAGTGAGCGCAGGCAGGGTGGAGTGAGCGCAGGCAGGGTGGGGTGAGCGCAGGCAGGGTGCGGTGAGCGCAGGCAGGGTGCGGTGAGCGCAGGCAGGGTGGGGTGAGCGCAGGCAGGGTGCGGTGAGTATAGCCGCTGTACCAGTGTTACCTATCGTAACCCACTGCAAAGTATTCCTGTGGCACACAAAGCTAATGGTGCCAACATGTACACATTCCAAACAGGGACTAGATCGTTCCACCATGGTCTGTCCCAACATTCTGCTCACAAACAACTAATTTTGGGGAGAAATGATTCTCCATTTACAGCCAGTTACATTGATAGCATGTGGTCAATTTGAAGGCATGAAATAAAACTACTAATGATTTATACCTTCCTTGTAGCAGGGCCCTGTTCCCTTTATGCCCCTGGTGGTACACGGACACCTCCTCTGCTTCCCTACATCCCAGCTGTATTGTACTAATGTGTGTCCTATGTACGGCGCTGCCCCTGGTAGTACACGGACACCTCCTCTGCTTCCCTACATCCCAGCAGTATTGTACTAATGTGTGCGCTATGTACGGCGCTGCCCCTGGTAGTACACGGACACCTCCTCTGCTTCCCTACATCCCAGCTGTATTGTACTAATGTGTGTCCTATGTACGGCGCTGCCCCTGGTAGTACAGACACCTCCTCTGCTTCCCTACATCCCAGCTGTATTGTGTACTGAGCATTGTGCTGCTGTTACCTGTGCTGTTGTAGTGTCTCAGTCACTGTAATGTTCTGTGTCCCCTGTATTGTACTAATGTGTGACCTATGTACGGTGCTGTCCCTGGTAGTACACGGACACCTCCTCTGCTTCCCTACATCCCAGCTGTATTGTGTACTGAGCATTGTGCTGCTGTTACCTGTGCTGTTATAGTGGCTCAGTTACCTTAATGTTCTGTGTTCCCTGTATTGTACTAATGTGTGCCCTATGTATGGCGCTGCCCCTGGTAGTACACGTACACCTCCTCTGCTTCCCTACATCCCTGCTGTATTGTGTACTGAGCACTGTGCTGCTGTTACCTGTGCTGTTGTAGTGTCTCAGTTACTGTAACGTTCTGTGTCCCCTGTATTGTACTAATGTGTGCCCTATGTACAGGGCTGCCCCTGGTAGTACACGGACACCTCCTCTGCTTCCCTATATACCAGCTGTATTGTGTACTGAGCACTGTGCTGCTGTTACCTGTGCTGTTGTAGTGTCTCAGTTACTGTAACGTTCTGTGTCCCCTGTATTGTACTAATGTGTGACCTATGTACGGTGCTGTCCCTGGTAGTACACAGACACCTCCTCTGCTTCCCTACATCCCAGCTGTATTGTGTACTGAGCAGTGTGCTGCTGTTACCTGTGCTGTTGTAGTGTCTCAGTCACTGTAATGTTCTGTGTCCCCTGTATTGTACTAATGTGTGCCCTATGTACGGCGCTGCCCCTGGTAGTACACGGACACCTCCTCTGCTTCCCTACATCCCAGCTGTATTGTGTACTGAACATTGTGCTGCTGTTACCTGTGCTGTTGTAGTGTCTCAGTCACTGTAATGTTCTGTGTCCCCTGTATTGTACTAATGTGTGCCCTATGTACGGTGCTGCCCCTGGTAGTACACGGACACCTCCTCTGCTTCCCTACATCCCAGCTGTATTGTGTACTGAGCATTGTGCTGCTGTTACCTGTGCTGTTGTAGTGTCTCAGTCACTGTAATGTTCTGTGTCCCCTGTATTGTACTAATGTGTGCCCTATGTACGGTGCTGCCCCTGGTAGTACACGGACACCTCCTCTGCTTCCCTACATCCCAGCTGTATTGTGTACTGAGCATTGTGCTGCTGTTACCTGTGCTGTTGTAGTGTCTCAGTCATTGTAATGTTCTGTGTCCCCTGTATTGTACTAATGTGTGCCCTATGTACAGCGCTGTCCCTGGTAGTACACGGACACCTCCTCTGCTTCCCTACATCCCAGCTGTATTGTGTACTGAGCATTGTGCTGCTGTTACCTGTGCTGTTGTAGTGTCTCAGTCATTGTAATGTTCTGTGTCCCCTGTATTGTACTAATGTGTGCCCTATGTACAGCGCTGTCCCTGGTAGTACACGGACACCTCCTCTGCTTCCCTACATCCCAGCTGTATTGTGTACTGAGCCTTGTGTTGCTGTTACCTGTGCTGTTGTAGTGTATCAGTCACTGTAATGTTCTGTGTCCTGTGTATTGTACTAATGTGTGCCCTATGTACGGCGCTGCCCCTGGTAGTACACGGACACCTCCTCTGCTTCCCTACATCCCAGCTGTATTGTGTACTGAGCATTGTGCTGCTGTTACCTGTGCTGTTGTAGTGTATCAGTCACTGTAATGTTCTGTGTCCTGTGTATTGTACTAATGTGTGCCCTATGTACGGCGCTGCCCCTGGTAGTACACGGACACCTCCTCTGTCTCCCTACATCCCAGCTGTATTGTGTACTGAGCATTGTGCTGCTGTTACCTGTGCTGTTGTAGTGTCTCAGTCACTGTAATGTTCTGTGTCCCCTGTATTGTACTAATGTGTGCCCTATGTACGGTGCTGCCCCTGGTAGTACACAGACACCTCCTCTGCTTTCCTACATCCCAGCTGTATTGTGTACTGAGCACTGTGCTGCTGTTACCTGTGCTGTTGTAGTGTCTCAGTTACTGTAATGTTCTGTGTCCGCTGTATTGTACTAATGTGTGCCCTATGTACAGCGCTGACCCTGGTAGTACACAGACACCTCCTCTGCTTCCCTACATCCCAGCTGTATTGTGTACTGAGCATTGTGCTGCTGTTACCTGTGCTGTTGTAGTGTCTCTGTCACTGCAATGTTCTGTGTCCCCTGTATTGTACTAATGTGTACCCTATGTACAGCGCTGTCCCTGGTAGTACACGGACACCTCCTCTGCTTTCCTACATCCCAGCTGTATTGTGTACTGAGCATTGTGCTGCTGTTTCCTGTGCTGTTGCAGTGTCTCAGTCACTGTAATGTTCTGTGTCCCCTGTATTGTACTAATGTGTACCCTATGTACAGCGCTGTCCCTGGTAGTGCACGGACACCTCCTCTGCTTTCCTACATCCCAGCTGTATTGTGTACTGAGGATTGTGCTGCTGTTACCTGTACTGTTGTAGTGTCTCAGTCACTGTAATGTTATGTGTCCCCTGTATTGTACTAATGTGTGCCCTATGTACAGCGCTGTCCCTGGTAGTACATGGACACCTCCTCTGCTTCCCTACATCCCAGCTGTAATGTGTACTGAGCATTGTGCTGCTGTTACCTGTGCTGTTGTAGTTTCTCAGTCACTGTAATGTTCTGTGTCCCCTGTATTGTACTAATGTGTGTCCTATGTACAGCACTGTCCCTGGTAGTACACGGACACCTCCTCTGCTTCCCTACATCCCAGCTGTATTGTGTACTGAGCATTGTGCTGCTGTTACCTGTGCTGTTGTAGTGTCTCAGTCACTGTAATGTTCTGTGTCCCCTGTATTGTACTAATGTGTGCCCTATGTACAGCGCTGCCCCTGGTAGTACACGGACACCTCCTCTGCTTCCCTACATCCCAGCTGTATTGTGTACTGAGCATTGTGCTGCTGTTACCTGTGCTGTTGTAGTGTCTCAGTCACTGTAATGTTCTGTGTCCCCTGTATTGTACTAATGTGTGCCCTATGTACAGCGCTGCCCCTGGTAGTACACGGACACCTCCTCTGCTTCCCTACATCCCAGCTGTATTGTGTACTGAGCATTGTGCTGCTGTTACCTGTGCTTTTGTAGTGTCTCAGTCACTGTAATGTTCTGTGTCCCCTGTATTGTACTAATGTGTGCCCTATGTACAGCACTGCCAACCTCTAAAAATAACTAATAATAATACAGCACCTTGTTCATGTCCTCTGTGTCCTGGATCTCTATAGCAGCGCCCCCTGTAGGTGGAATATGAGAACAGCGATCAGAATTCAGCCAGATTTGTATTTGCCAACAGCACATTCCTGCGTACGAGCGGTATATATATATATATATATATATATATATATATATATATATATATATATATGTAGTGCAGGAGTATATCCCTGACATTATCAGTGCGGAATATAATACGCCATACCAGAGAATCTATGGCCCATATATAAGAAGTGCAGGAGTATATCCCTGACACCGGACATTATCAGTGCGGAATATAATACACCAGACCAGAGAATCTATGGCCCATATATAAGTAGTGCAGGAGTATATCCCTGACACCGGACATTATCAGTGTGGAATATAATACACCGGGAGACCAGAGAATCTATGGCCCATATATAAGTAGTGCAGGAGTATATCCCTGACACCGGACATTATCAGTGCGGAATATAATACACCAGACCAGAGAATCTATGGTCCATATATAAGTAGTACAGGAGTATATCCCTGACACCGGACATTATCAGTGCGGAATATAATACACCAGACCAGAGAATCTATGGCCCATATATAAGTAGTGCAGGAGTATATCCCTGACACCGGACATTATCAGTGCGGAATATAATACACCGGGAGACCAGAGAATCTATGGCCCATATATATGTAGTGCAGGAGTATATCCCTGACACCGGACATTATCAGTGCGGAATATAATACACCAGACCAGAGAATCTATGTCCCATATATGAGTAGTGCAGGAGTATATCCCGGACACCGGACATTATCAGTGCGGAATATAATACACCGGGAGACCAGAGAATCTATGGCCCATATATAAGTAGTGCAGGAGTATATCCCTGACACCGGACATTATCAGTGCGGAATATAATACACCAGACCAGAGAATCTATGGCCCATATATAAGTAGTGCAGGAGTATATCCCTGACACCGGACATTATCAGTGTGGAATATAATACACCAGACCAGAGAATCTATGGCCCATATATAAGTAGTGCAGGAGTATATCCCTGACACCGGACATTATCAGTGCGGAATATAATACACCGGGAGACCAGAGAATCTATGGTCCATATATAAGTAGTGCAGGAGTATATCCCTGACACCGGGCATTATCAGTGCGGAATATAATACACCAGGAGACCAGAGAATCTATGGTCCATATATAAGTAGTACAGGAGTATATCCCTGACACCGGACATTATCAGTGCGGAATATAATACACCGGGAGACCAGAGAATCTATGGCCCATATATAAGTAGTGCAGGAGTATATCCCTGACACCGGACATTATCAGTGCGGAATAGAATACACCGGGAGACCAGAGAATCTATGGTCCATATATAAGTAGTGCAGGAGTATATCCCTGACACCGGACATTATCAGTGCGGAATATAATACACCAGACCAGAGAATCTATGGCCCATATATAAGTAGTACAGGAGTATATCCCTGACACCGGACATTATCAGTGCGGAATATAATACACCAGACCAGAGAATCTATGGTCCATATATAAGTAGTGCAGGAGTATATCCCGGACACCGGACATTATCAGTGCGGAATATAATACACCAGACCAGAGAATCTATGGCCCATATATAAGTAGTACAGGAGTATATCCCTGACACCGGACATTATCAGTGCGGAATATAATACACCGGGAGACCAGAGAATCTATGGCCCATATATAAGTAGTGCAGGAGTATATCCCTGACACCGGACATTATCAGTGCGGAATATAATACACCAGGAGACCAGAGAATCTATGGTCCATATATAAGTAGTGCAGGGGTATATCCCTGACACCGGACATTATCAGTGCGGAATATAATACACCAGACCAGAGAATCTATGGCCCATATATAAGTAGTACAGGAGTATATCCCTGACACCGGACATTATCAGTGCGGAATATAATACACCAGACCAGAGAATCTATGGCCCATATATAAGTAGTGCAGGAGTATATCCCTGACACCGGACATTATCAGTGCGGAATATAATACACCAGACCAGAGAATCTATGGCCCATATATAAGTAGTGCAGGAGTATATCCCTGACACCGGACATTATCAGTGCGGAATATAATACACCGGGAGACCAGAGAATCTATGGTCCATATATAAGTAGTGCAGGAGTATATCCCTGACACCGGACATTATCAGTGCGGAATATAATACACCAGACCAGAGAATCTATGGTCCATATATAAGTAGTACAGGAGTATATCCCTGACACCGGACATTATCAGTGCGGAATATAATACACCGGGAGACCAGAGAATCTATGGCCCATATATAAGTAGTGCAGGAGTATATCCCTGACACCGGACATTATCAGTGTGGAATATAATACACCAGACCAGAGAATCTATGGTCCATATATAAGTAGTGCAGGAGTATATCCCTGACACCGGACATTATCAGTGTGGAATATAATACACCGGGAGACCAGAGAATCTATGGCCCATATATAAGTAGTGCAGGAGTATATCCCTGACACCGGACATTATCAGTGCGGAATATAATACACCGGGAGACCAGAGAATCTATGGTCCATATATAAGTAGTGCAGGAGTATATCCCTGACACCGGACATTATCAGTGCGGAATATAATACACCAGACCAGAGAATCTATGGCCCATATATAAGTAGTGCAGGAGTATATCCCTGACACCGGACATTATCTGTGCGGAATATAATACACCAGACCAGAGAATCTATGGTCCATATATAAGTAGTGCAGGAGTATATCCCTGACACCGGACATTATCAGTGCGGAATATAATACACCAGACCAGAGAATCTATGGCCCATATATAAGTAGTGCAGGAGTATATCCCTGACACCGGACATTATCAGTGCGGAATATAATACACCGGGAGACCAGAGAATCTATGGCCCATATATAAGTAGTGCAGGAGTATATCCCTGACACCGGACATTATCAGTGCGGAATATAATACACCGGGAGACCAGAGAATCTATGGTCCATATATAAGTAGTGCAGGAGTATATCCCTGACACCGGACATTATCAGTGCGGAATATAATACACCAGACCAGAGAATCTATGGCCCATATATAAGTAGTGCAGGAGTATATCCCTGACACCGGACATTATCTGTGCGGAATATAATACACCAGACCAGAGAATCTATGGTCCATATATAAGTAGTGCAGGAGTATATCCCTGACACCGGACATTATCTGTGCGGAATATAATACACCAGACCAGAGAATCTATGGTCCATATATAAGTAGTGCAGGAGTATATCCCTGACACCGGACATTATCAGTGAGGAATATAATACACCGGGAGACCAGAGAATCTATGGCCCATATATAAGTAGTGCAGGAGTATATCCCTGACACCGGACATTATCAGTGAGGAATATAATACACCGGGAGACCAGAGAATCTATGGCCCATATATAAGTAGTGCAGGAGTATATCCCTGACACCGGACATTATCAGTGCGGAATATAATACACCAGACCAGAGAATCTATGGCACATATATAAGTAGTGCAGGAGTATATCCCTGACACCGGACATTATCAGTGTGGAATATAATACACCGGGAGACCAGAGAATCTATGGCCCATATATAAGTAGTGCAGGAGTATATCCCTGACACCGGACATTATCAGTGCGGAATATAATACACCAGACCAGAGAATCTATGGCCCATATATAAGTAGTGCAGGAGTATATCCCTGACACCGGACATTATCAGTGCGGAATATAATACACCAGACCAGAGAATCTATGGCACATATATAAGTAGTGCAGGAGTATATCCCTCACACCGGACATTATCAGTGCGGAATATAATACACCGGGAGACCAGAGAATCTATGGCCCATATATAAGTAGTGCAGGAGTATATCCCTGACACCGGACATTATCAGTGCGGAATATAATACACCAGACCAGAGAATCTATGGCCCATATATAAGTAGTGCAGGAGTATATCCCGGACACCGGACATTATCAGTGCGGAATATAATACACCGGGAGACCAGAGAATCTATGGTCCATATATAAGTAGTGCAGGAGTATATCCCTGACACCGGACATTATCAGTGCGGAATATAATACACTGGGAGACCAGAGAATCTATGGTCCATATATAAGTAGTGCAGGAGTATATCCCTGACACCGGACATTATCAGTGCGGAATATAATACACCAGACCAGAGAATCTATGGTCCATATATAAGTAGTGCAGGAGTATATCCCTGACACCGGACATTATCAGTGCGGAATATAATACACCAGGAGACCAGAGAATCTATGGTCCATATATAAGTAGAGCAGGAGTATATCCCTGACACCAGACATTATCAGTGCGGAATATAATACACCAGACCAGAGAATCTATGGCCCATATATAAGTAGTGCAGGAGTATATCCCTGACACCGGACATTATCAGTGCGGAATATAATACACCAGGAGACCAGAGAATCTATGGCCCATATATAAGTAGTGCAGGAGTATATCCCTGACACCGGACATTATCAGTGCGGAATATAATACACCGGGAGACCAGAGAATCTATGGCCCATATATAAGTAGTGCAGGAGTATATCCCTGACACCGGACATTATCAGTGAGGAATATAATACACCAGACCAGAGAATCTATGGCCCATATATAAGTAGTGCAGGAGTATATCCCTGACACCGGACATTATCAGTGCGGAATATAATACACCAGACCAGAGAATCTATGGCCCATATATAAGTAGTGCAGGAGTATATCCCTGACACCGGACATTATCAGTGCGGAATATAATACACCGGGAGACCAGAGAATCTATGGCCCATATATAAGTAGTGCAGGAGTATACCCCTGACACCGGACATTATCAGTGCGGAATATAATACACCAGGAGACCAGAGAATCTATGGCCCATATATAAGTAGTGCAGGAGTATATCCCTGACACCGGACATTATCAGTGCGGAATATAATACACCAGACCAGAGAATCTATGGTCCATATATAAGTAGTGCAGGAGTATATCCCTGACACCGGACATTATCAGTGTGGAATATAATACACCAGGAGACCAGAGAATCTATGGTTCATATATAAGTAGTGCAGGAGTATATCCCGGACACCGGACATTATCAGTGCGGAATATAATACACCGGGAGACCAGAGAATCTATGGCCCATATATAAGTAGTGCAGGAGTATATCCCTGACACCGGACATTATCAGTGTGGAATATAATACACCGGGAGACCAGAGAATCTATGGTCCATATATAATTAGTGCAGGAGTATATCCCTGACACCGGACATTATCAGTGTGGAATATAATACACCGGGAGACCAGAGAATCTATGGCCCATATATAAGTAGTGCAGGAGTATATCCCTGACACCGGACATTATCAGTGCGGAATATAATACTCCGGGAGACCAGAGAATCTATGGCCCATATATAAGTAGTGCAGGAGTATATCCCTGACACCGGACATTATCAGTGTGGAATATAATACACCAGGAGACCAGAGAATCTATGGCCCATATATAAGTAGTGCAGGAGTATATCCCTGACACCGGACATTATCAGTGCGGAATATAATACACCAGACCAGAGAATCTATGGCCCATATATAAGTAGTGCAGGAGTATATCCCTGACACCGGACATTATCAGTGCGGAATATAATAAACCAGGAGACCAGAGAATCTATGGTTCATATATAAGTAGTGCAGGAGTATATCCCTGACACCGGACATTATCAGTGCGGAATATAATACACCGGGAGACCAGAGAATCTATGGCCCATATATAAGTAGTGCAGGAGTATATCCCTGACACCGGACATTATCAGTGCGGAATATAATACACCAGACCAGAGAATCTATGGCCCATATATAAGTAGTGCAGGAGTATATCCCTGACACCAGACATTATCAGTGCGGAATATAATACACCAGACCAGAGAATCTATGGTCCATATATAAGTAGTGCAGGAGTATATCCCTGACACCGGACATTATCAGTGAGGAATATAATACACCGGGAGACCAGAGAATCTATGGCCCATATATAAGTAGTGCAGGAGTATATCCCTGACACCGGACATTATCAGTGAGGAATATAATACACCGGGAGACCAGAGAATCTATGGCCCATATATAAGTAGTGCAGGAGTATATCCCTGACACCGGACATTATCAGTGCGGAATATAATACACTGGGAGACCAGAGAATCTATGGTCCATATATAAGTAGTGCAGGAGTATATCCCTGACACCGGACATTATCAGTGCGGAATATAATACACCAGACCAGAGAATCTATGGCCCATATATAAGTAGTGCAGGAGTATATCCCTGACACCGGACATTATCAGTGCGGAATATAATACACCAGACCAGAGAATCTATGGCCCATATATAAGTAGTGCAGGAGTATATCCCTGACACCGGACATTATCAGTGCGGAATATAATACACTAGACCAGAGAATCTATGGCCCATATATAAGTAGTGCAGGAGTATATCCCTGACATCGGACATTATCAGTGCGGAATATAATACACCAGGAGACCAGAGAATCTATGGCCCATATATAAGAAGTGCAGGAGTATATCCCTGACACCGGACATTATCAGTGCGGAATATAATACACCAGGAGACCAGAGAATCTATGGTTCATATATAAGTAGTGCAGGAGTATATCCCGGACACCGGACATTATCAGTGCGGAATATAATACACCGGGAGACCAGAGAATCTATGGCCCATATATAAGTAGTGCAGGAGTATATCCCTGACACCGGACATTATCAGTGTGGAATATAATACACCGGGAGACCAGAGAATCTATGGTCCATATATAATTAGTGCAGGAGTATATCCCTGACACCGGACATTATCAGTGTGGAATATAATACACCGGGAGACCAGAGAATCTATGGCCCATATATAAGTAGTGCAGGAGTATATCCCTGACACCGGACATTATCAGTGTGGAATATAATACACCAGGAGACCAGAGAATCTATGGCCCATATATAAGTAGTGCAGGAGTATATCCCTGACACCGGACATTATCAGTGCGGAATATAATACACCAGACCAGAGAATCTATGGTCCATATATAAGTAGTGCAGGAGTATATCCCTGACACCGGACATTATCAGTGAGGAATATAATACACCGGGAGACCAGAGAATCTATGGCCCATATATATGTAGTGCAGGAGTATATCCCTGACACCGGACATTATCAGTGCGGAATATAATACACCAGACCAGAGAATCTATGGTCCATATATAAGTAGTACAGGAGTATATCCCTGACACCGGACATTATCAGTGTGGAATATAATACACCAGACCAGAGAATCTATGGCCCATATATAAGTAGTGCAGGAGTATATCCCGGACACCGGACATTATCAGTTTGGAATATAATACACCCGGAGACCAGAGAATCTATGGCCCATATATAAGTAGTGCAGGAGTATATCCCTGACACCGGACATTATCAGTGCGGAATATAATACTCCGGGAGACCAGAGATTCTATGGCCCATATATAAGTAGTGCAGGAGTATATCCCTGACACCGGACATTATCAGTGCGGAATATAATACTCCGGGAGACCAGAGAATCTATGGCCCATATATAAGTAGTGCAGGAGTATATCCCTGACACCGGACATTATCAGTGAGGAATATAATACACCAGACCAGAGAATCTATGGTCCATATATAAGTAGTGCAGGAGTATATCGCTGACACCGGACATTATCAGTGAGGAATATAATACACCAGACCAGAGAATCTATGGCCCATATATAAGTAGTGCAGGAGTATATCCCTGACACCGGACATTATCAGTGCGGAATATAATACACCGGGAGACCAGAGAATCTATGGTCCATATATAAGTAGTGCAGGAGTATATCCCTGACACCGGACATTATCAGTGCGGAATATAATACACCAGAACAGAGAATCTATGGCCCATATATAAGTAGTGCAGGAGTATATCCCTGACACCGGACATTATCAGTGCGGAATATAATACACCAGACCAGAGAATCTATGGTCCATATATAAGTAGTGCAGGAGTATATCCCTGACATCGGACATTATCAGTGCGGAATATAATACACCGGGAGACCAGAGAATCTATGGCCCATATATAAGTAGTGCAGGAGTATATCCCGGACACCGGACATTATCAGTGCGGAATATAATACACCAGACCAGAGAATCTATGGCCCATATATAAGTAGTGCAGGAGTAAATCCCTGACACCGGACATTATCAGTGCGGAATATAATACACCGGGAGACCAGAGAATCTATGGTCCATATATAAGTAGTACAGGAGTATATCCCTGACATCGGACATTATCAGTGCGGAATATAATACACCAGACCAGAGAATCTATGGTCCATATATAAGTAGTGCAGGAGTATATCCCTGACACCGGACATTATCAGTGCGGAATATAATACACCGGGAGACCAGAGAATCTATGGCCCATATATAAGTAGTGCAGGAGTATATCCCTGACACCGGACATTATCAGTGCGGAATATAATACACCAGACCAGAGAATCTATGTCCCATATATGAGTAGTGCAGGAGTATATCCCGGACACCGGACATTATCAGTGCGGAATATAATACACCGGGAGACCAGAGAATCTATGGTCCATATATAAGTAGTGCAGGAGTATATCCCTGACACCGGACATTATCAGTGCGAATATAATACACCGGGAGAACAGAGAATCTATGGCCCATATATAAGTAGTGCTGGAGTATATCCCTGACACCGGACATTATCAGTGCGGAATATAATACATATATACTGATAATTAAATGTACATTATACTCCCCTTTTTTTCTTATTTATTTTTTATTATATATTTTTTATGATCATTTTTTTCATTTTTTTCATTTTTTTCATTTTTTCATTTATTTTTCTCTTTTTCATTATTTTTTATTTTTTATAGCTATTTTTCATTATATGTTGAATAAATTTATACCATAAATCTGTTTAATAATAATAAGAGATATATTGTTACAATAGGAGATATATTATCATAACTCTTGTTATAATCTGTTCTAAGTATCTACTGTCCGGAACCTCTATGTCTCTCCATGTTACCATTATTCATACATAGAATGAACGATTTGCCAACCATATGCATAATATTCTCTTACTTCCGCCCTCCGGGAATATAGCCCCCGGAAATGAACGGAGCACTATGCAGAGATGGCCCCCAAAAATAAGTAGCCCTTTCCGCCAACCACACGCATTTGTGCCAGCCGGAAATAAGGACGCCAAACGCCCAGCGCTATTGAAGACGTCGGGCACACACGGGAATGGTGACTTCCGCCAACCATGCGTGTATCCGCCAACCGGAAGTACACGAGGCGGACGTTCCTAGTTCATACAGCATAACCGCTCGTCTCCTACGGATCTATTTGCCTTGTCACAACTCCATGATCCCGCGCCACATATCACGCTGTCCTCTTAACAGAGGACACTATTTGTGTTGTACTAACAAGCCATATTAAGCCCAGTATCAAGTTACTTCCGGGATTGGGCTATTAACCCCGATCATGTGACGGGATCACATGACCTATACTACGATTTATAAATTGGTCTTTTTTACTGTTATCATGTATAATATTCACATCTTACATACTCCTCCTGTGCATGTCTACCACATTGCTTACTTTGTATATTTTAAATGTATGCTTTTTATTGTATTTAATGTATGACCCATCAAAGTTCCCACACCTGCAACCAAGGGAACAATTAACTCAGGGTATAAATATAAGGTCCCCTGACAAGACATTATACCCCAGCTCCTGATGAAGACGCAAGCTAGCGTCGAAACGCGTTGAGCAGCTTATATATCACTCCACTGCACTTTATTGCCTGTTTGCACCAGCCGAGACTGCACTACAAACCTTGCACTTTATTTCCGGACCAGTTCACCACCTTCCAGGACCTTCTTTCCAAGCAGCCATTGCAAAATCAAGCCTGGTATTCATATACCATAAGGACTGCCTAAAACCACCTTTATATTGATTCCTGGACTACTGGGCATTTTATCCGGATTGGGACATACCCATGCACTTTATTCACCAAGGAGATTACATGTGCCCCCCGTCTCCCTCTGGTAACTATACATGTGCTGATGCTTACACTGTGGAGTTATATTCAGAGAGCCTTGTATGATTGTTTTTATATTTTGTTTTAATATTATCTATGTTTTTATGAGAGCTCTCATTGATTTCTTTGTATAAATAAATGCTTTGAATTCATGTACATGTGGTAGTGTACATTCTTTTCAGTTAAACCTAGCGCTGTACTCCCCCTCTTTTTTTGTCTATATTAATATTGGGAGACCTACACACTCCCTGTACAGCAGCTTTGGTTGTGCCTTGGTTCTATTCTTCTTTGTTCTTTAGTGCAGGAGTATATCCCTGACACCGGACATTATCAGTGTGGAATATAATACACCGGGAGACCAGAGAATCTATGGCCCATATATAAGTAGTGCAGGAGTATATCCCGGACATCGGACATTATCAGTGCGGAATATAATACACCGGGAGACCAGAGAATCTATGGCCCATATATAAGTAGTGCAGGAGTATATCCCTGACACCGGACATTATCAGTGCGGAATATAATACGCCATACCAGAGAATCTATGGCCCATATATAAGTAGTGCAGGAGTATATCCCTGACACCGGACATTATCAGTGCGGAATATAATACGCCATACCAGAGAATCTATGGCCCATATATAAGTAGTGCAGGAGTATATCCCTGACACCGGACATTATCAGTGCGGAATATAATACACCAGACCAGAGAATCTATGGCCCATATATAAGTAGTGCAGGAGTATATCCCTGACACCGGACATTATCAGTGAGGAATATAATACACCGGGAGACCAGAGAATCTATGGTCCATATATAAGTAGTGCAGGAGTATATCCCTGACACCGGACATTATCAGTGAGGAATATAATACACCGGGAGACCAGAGAATCTATGGTCCATATATAAGTAGTGCAGGAGTATATCCCTGACACCGGACATTATCAGTGTGGAATATAATACACCAGACCAGAGAATCTATGGCCCATTTATAAGTAGTGCAGGAGTATATCCCGGACACCGGACATTATCAGTGTGGAATATAATACACCAGACCAGAGAATCTATGGCCCATATATAAGTAGTGCAGGAGTATATCCCTGACATCGGACATTATCAGTGCGGAATATAATACACCGGGAGACCAGAGAATCTATGGCCCATATATAAGTAGTGCAGGAGTATATCCCTGACACCGGACATTATCAGTGCGGAATATAATACACCAGACCAGAGAATCTATGGTCCATATATAAGTAGTGCAGGAGTATATCCCTGACACCGGACATTATCAGTGCGGAATATAATACACCGGGAGACCAGAGAATCTATGGCCCATATATAAGTAGTGCAGGAGTATATCCCTGACACCGGACATTATCAGTGAGGAATATAATACACCGGGAGACCAGAGAATCTATGGTCCATATATAAGTAGTGCAGGAGTATATCCCTGACACCGGACATTATCAGTGTGGAATATAATACACCAGACCAGAGAATCTATGGCCCATATATAAGTAGTGCAGGAGTATATCCCGGACACCGGACATTATCAGTGCGGAATATAATACACCAGACCAGAGAATCTATGGCCCATATATAAGTAGTGCAGGAGTATATCCCGGACACCGGACATTATCAGTGCGGAATATAATACACCAGACCAGAGAATCTATGGCCCATATATAAGTAGTGCAGGAGTATATCCCTGACACCGGACATTATCAGTGCGGAATATAATACACCAGACCAGAGAATCTATGGCCCATATATAAGTAGTGCAGGAGTATATCCCTGACACCGGACATTATCAGTGCGGAATATAATACACCAGGAGACCAGAGAATCTATGGCCCATATATAAGTAGTGCAGGAGTATATCCCTGACACCGGACATTATCAGTGCGGAATATAATACACCAGACCAGAGAATCTATGGCCCATATATAAGTAGTGCAGGAGTATATCCCTGACACCGGACATTATCAGTGCGGAATATAATACACCAGACCAGAGAATCTATGGCCCATATATAAGTAGTGCAGGAGTATATCCCTGACACCGGACATTATCAGTGTGGAATATAATACACCGGGAGACCAGAGAATCTATGGCCCATATATAAGTAGTGCAGGAGTATATCCCTGACATCGGACATTATCAGTGCGGAATATAATACACCGGGAGACCAGAGAATCTATGGCCCATATATAAGTAGTGCAGGAGTATATCCCTGACACCGGACATTATCAGTGCGGAATATAATACACCAGACCAGAGAATCTATGGCCCATATATAAGTAGTGCAGGAGTATATCCCTGACACCGGACATTATCAGTGCGGAATATAATACACCAGACCAGAGAATCTATGGCCCATATATAAGTAGTGCAGGAGTATATCCCTCACACCGGACATTATCAGTGCGGAATATAATACACCAGACCAGAAAATCTATGGTCCATATATAAGTAGTGCAGGAGTATATCCCTGACACCGGACATTATCAGTGCGGAATATAATACACCAGGAGACCAGAGAATCTATGGTCCATATATAAGTAGTGCAGGAGTATATCCCTGACACCGGACATTATCAGTGCGGAATATAATACACCAGACCAGAGAATCTATGGCCCATATATAAGTAGTGCAGGAGTATATCCCTGACACCGGACATTATCAGTGCGGAATATAATACACCAGACCAGAGAATCTATGGCCCATATATAAGTAGTGCAGGAGTATATCCCTGACACCGGACATTATCAGTGCGGAATATAATACACCAGGAGACCAGAGAATCTATGGCCCATATATAAGTAGTGCAGGAGTATATCCCTGACACCGGACATTATCAGTGCGGAATATAATACACCAGACCAGAGAATCTATGGCCCATATATAAGTAGTGCAGGAGTATATCCCTGACACCGGACATTATCAGTGTGGAATATAATACACCGGGAGACCAGAGAATCTATGGCCCATATATAAGTAGTGCAGGAGTATATCCCTCACACCGGACATTATCAGTGCGGAATATAATACACCAGACCAGAGAATCTATGGCCCATATATAAGTAGTGCAGGAGTATATCCCTGACACCGGACATTATCAGTGCGGAATATAATACACCAGACCAGAGAATCTATGGCCCATATATAAGTAGTGCAGGAGTATATCCCTGACACCGGACATTATCAGTGTGGAATATAATACACCGGGAGACCAGAGAATCTATGGCCCATATATAAGTAGTGCAGGAGTATATCCCTGACATCGGACATTATCAGTGCGGAATATAATACACCGGGAGACCAGAGAATCTATGGCCCATATATAAGTAGTGCAGGAGTATATCCCTGACACCGGACATTATCAGTGCGGAATATAATACACCAGACCAGAGAATCTATGGCCCATATATAAGTAGTGCAGGAGTATATCCCTGACACCGGACATTATCAGTGAGGAATATAATACACCGGGAGACCAGAGAATCTATGGTCCATATATAAGTAGTGCAGGAGTATATCCCTGACACCGGACATTATCAGTGAGGAATATAATACACCGGGAGACCAGAGAATCTATGGTCCATATATAAGTAGTGCAGGAGTATATCCCTGACAACGGACATTATCAGTGTGGAATATAATACACCAGACCAGAGAATCTATGGCCCATATATAAGTAGTGCAGGAGTATATCCCTGACACCGGACATTATCAGTGCGGAATATAATACACCAGACCAGAGAATCTATGGCCCATATATAAGTAGTGCAGGAGTATATCCCTGACATCGGACATTATCAGTGCGGAATATAATACACCGGGAGACCAGAGAATCTATGGCCCATATATAAGTAGTGCAGGAGTATATCCCGGACACCGGACATTATCAGTGCGGAATATAATACACCGGGAGACCAGAGAATCTATGGCCCATATATAATTAGTGCAGGAGTATATCCCTGACACCGGACATTATCAGTGCGGAATATAATACACCAGACCAGAGAATCTATGGCCCATATATAAGTAGTGCAGGAGTATATCCCTCACACCGGACATTATCAGTGCGGAATATAATACACCAGACCAGAAAATCTATGGTCCATATATAAGTAGTGCAGGAGTATATCCCTGACACCGGACATTATCAGTGCGGAATATAATACACCAGGAGACCAGAGAATCTATGGTCCATATATAAGTAGTGCAGGAGTATATCCCTGACACCGGACATTATCAGTGCGGAATATAATACACCAGACCAGAGAATCTATGGCCCATATATAAGTAGTGCAGGAGTATATCCCTGACACCGGACATTATCAGTGAGGAATATAATACACCGGGAGACCAGAGAATCTATGGTCCATATATAAGTAGTGCAGGAGTATATCCCTGACACCGGACATTATCAGTGAGGAATATAATACACCGGGAGACCAGAGAATCTATGGCCCATATATAAGTAGTGCAGGAGTATATCCCTGACACCGGACATTATCAGTGCGGAATATAATACACCAGACCAGAGAATCTATGGTCCATATATAAGTAGTGCAGGAGTATATCGCTGACACCGGACATTATCAGTGAGGAATATAATACACCGGGAGACCAGAGAATCTATGGTCCATATATAAGTAGTGCAGGAGTATATCCCTGACACCGGACATTATCAGTGCGAATATAATACACCAGACCAGAGAATCTATGGCCCATATATAAGTAGTGCAGGAGTATATCCCGGACACCGGACATTATCAGTGCGGAATATAATACACCAGACCAGAGAATCTATGGCCCATATATAAGTAGTGCAGGAGTATATCCCTGACACCGGACATTATCAGTGCGGAATATAATACACCCGGAGACCAGAGAATCTATGGTCCATATATAAGTAGTACAGGAGTATATCCCTGACACCGGACATTATCAGTGCAGAATATAATACACCAGGAGACCAGAGAATCTATGGTCCATATATAAGTAGTACAGGAGTATATCCCTGACACCGGACATTATCAGTGCGGAATATAATACACCAGACCAGAGAATCTATGGCCCATATATAAGTAGTGCAGGAGTATATCCCTGACACCGGACATTATCAGTGCGGAATATAATACACCGGGAGACCAGAGAATCTATGGCCCATATATAAGTAGTGCAGGAGTATATCCCTGACACCGGACATTATCAGTGCGGAATATAATACACCGGGAGACCAGAGAATCTATGGCCCATATATAAGTAGTGCAGGAGTATATCCCTGACACCGGACATTATCAGTGCGGAATATAATACACCAGACCAGAGAATCTATGGCCCATATATAAGTAGTGCAGGAGTATATCCCTGACACCGGACATTATCAGTGCGGAATATAATACACCGGGAGACCAGAGAATCTATGGTCCATATATAAGTAGTGCAGGAGTATATCCCTGACACCGGACATTATCAGTGCGGAATATAATACACCGGGAGACCAGAGAATCTATGGCCCATATATATGTAGTGCAGGAGTATATCCCTGACACCGGACATTATCAGTGTGGAATATAATACACCAGGAGACCAGAGAATCTATGGCCCATATATAAGTAGTGCAGGAGTATATCCCTGACACCGGACATTATCAGTGTGGAATATAATACACCAGGAGACCAGAGAATCTATGGCCCATATATAAGTAGTGCAGGAGTATATCCCTGACACCGGACATTATCAGTGTGGAATATAATACACCAGACCAGAGAATCTATGGCCCATATATAAGTAGTGCAGGAGTATATCCCTGACACCGGACATTATCAGTGCGGAATATAATACACCAGACCAGAGAATCTATGGCCCATATATAAGTAGTGCAGGAGTATATCCCTGACACCGGACATTATCAGTGCGGAATATAATACACCAGACCAGAGAATCTATAGCCCATATATAAGTAGTGCAGGAGTATATCCCTGACACCGGACATTATCAGTGCGGAATATAATACACCAGGAGACCAGAGAATCTATGGCCTATATATAAGTAGTGCAGGAGTATATCCCTGACACCGGACATTATCAGTGCGGAATATAATACACCAGACCAGAGAATCTATGGCCTATATATAAGTAGTGCAGGAGTATATCCCTGACACCGGACATTATCAGTGTGGAATATAATACACCGGGAGACCAGAGAATCTATGGCCCATATATAAGTAGTACAGGAGTATATCCCTGACACCGGACATTATCAGTGCGGAATATAATACACCGGGAGACCAGAGAATCTATGGCCCATATATAAGTAGTGCAGGAGTATATCCCTGACACCGGACATTATCAGTGAGGAATATAATACACCGGGAGACCAGAGAATCTATGGTCCATATATAAGTAGTGCAGGGGTATATCCCTGACACCGGACATTATCAGTGAGGAATATAATACACCGGGAGACCAGAGAATCTATGGCCCATATATAAGTAGTGCAGGAGTATATCCCTGACACCGGACATTATCAGTGTGAAATATAATACACCAGACCAGAGAATCTATGGCCCATATATAAGTAGTGCAGGAGTATATCCCTGACACCGGACATTATCAGTGCGGAATATAATACACCAGACCAGAGAATCTATGGCCCATATATACAGTGATCGCGAAAACCCCCAAAAATGATGGGTCCCTGGGACCCCTCACTTACAAAAATCGGGGTCCTACTTGACCTTTTCTGGGTCCCAACGGAATAAAGCCTCCTCTCCCCTTCCCCAGCATGGCACATACAGAAGCCTCCTCCTCTCTTCAATATGGCATATATGGTAAGCAAACATAGATTTGGGCACCCCAAAACTGTGGCTATTGTGAGTTGGGGGGGGGGGGTGATCAATTGGCAATTTGCCCACTCACACAAAGCAAGATACACATATACTAGAAAAGGGCATAATGTCGGAATAGGGACACCTGTGCTGCACCAATCAGGATTGTAAAAGTAATGGCAGCAGGAACAGGAGGGATAGGGTTAGTGAAATCCCAGCAGAGTCTATAGGCTCCTCTCCTACAGGCAGCTCTGAGGGGGAAACAGATCCCTCCGCCCTTGTCACACATATTAACACAGTGTGCACGCCGAAATGGCTGGGTCCCAGGGGACCCAGCCATTCATAAAAAATGAGTCCCTGGTGCTCCAAAGTGGGTAAAATACTCGCTATAGCGAGTATTTGCGAACCCTGATATAAGTAGTGCAGGAGTATATCCCTGACACCGGACATTATCAGTGCGGAATATAATACACTAGACCAGAGAATCTATGGCCCATATATAAGTAGTGCAGGAGTATATCCCTGACACCGGACATTATCAGTGCGGAATATAATACACCGGGAGACCAGAGAATCTATGGTCCATATATAAGTAGTGCAGGAGTATATCCCTGACACCGGACATTATCAGTGAGGAATATAATACACCGGGAGACCAGAGAATCTATGTTCCATATATAAGAAGGTTATATATCAATGCATCAATCTTTTCACATCAACGTCTTTATTTTTTATACCCTTTGATCCCCTCTAAGCAGTTATATTATTATTTCTATGCATTGTGACAGCTGTGATTAGATGGATATACAGAATCCTCTGTCATCTAATACATTCATAGTGTTCTCGTACAATGTGCTGTATAAATGTGTGCTGCATATACAGTATCAGCCTCGCGTCACTAAATGTAGCGCAGAAATACGCGCAATATAATAATTATGCAGAGAGCCTGATTCAGGGGTGGACGCAGTGTGGGTCGGTGCTGCGTCGTCAGTGTGACTACCAGCGTCAAAAAAGGCACCACTGTATCCACAGCGCTACAATCGGGCTGGCCCAGCGGATATCGGAGTGACCCTCACCATGTCCCCCATAACAAGGCCACAGCCACTGGCACCGCAAAGACCAGAAGATGGGGACAAGGTTCCTGACTTTCTGCAACGTTTCCTATCAATGCCCTGACAGACTGCGACCACAGATACAGGACTATCGCTACACATGCGCACTATGGCTCGAGCGCAGACGCAGTCCCGAAATCATCGGTCAGTTGCAATGAAATAGGAAATCAGACCCAAAATAACATGAGGAGGACATGAAACACTAATATACAGAAAAGGAGGGTCTCCCCGGCCCAAGCCTCAGACACCCAAACACACCCTACCTGCGGCATCACACAGACCTTCCCGGCCCAAGCCTCAGACACCCAAACATACCCTACCTGCGGCATCACACAGATCTCCCCGGCCCAGGCCTCAGACACCCAAACACACCCTACCTGCGGCATCACACAGACCTTCCCGGACCAGGCCTCAGACACCCACATCACACCCTACCTGCAGCATCACACGGATCTCCCCGGCCCAAGCCTCAGACACCCAAACACACCCTACCTGCGGCATCACACAGACCTTCCCGGCCCAGGCCTCAGACACCCACATCACACCCTACCTGCAGCATCACACGGATCTCCCCAGCCCAGGCCTCACACACCCACATCACACCCTACCTGCGGCATCACACGGATCTCCCCGGCCCAAGCCTCAGACACCCAAACACACCCTACCTGCGGCATCACACAGATCTCCCCGGCCCAGGCCTCAGACACCCAAACACACCCTACCTGCAGCATCACACGGATCTCCCCAGCCCAGGCCTCACACACCCACATCACACCCTACCTGCGGCATCACACGGATCTCCCCGGCCCAAGCCTCAGACACCCAAACACACCCTACCTGCGGCATCACACAGATCTCCCCGGCCCAGGCCTCAGACACCCAAACACACCCTACCTGCGGCATCACACAGATCTCCCCGGCCCAGGCCTCAGACACCCAAACACACCCTACCTGCGGCATCACACGGATCTCCCCAGCCCAGGCCTCACACACCCACATCACACCCTACCTGCAGCATCACACAGACCTTCCCGGCCCAGGCCTCACACACCCACATCACACCCTACCTGCAGCATCACACAGACCTTCCCGGCCCAAGCCTCAGACACCCAAACACACCCTACCTGCGGCATCACACAGATCTCCCCGGCCCAGGCCTCAGACACCCAAACACACCCTACCTGCAGCATCACACGGATCTCCCCAGCCCAGGCCTCACACACCCACATCACACCCTACCTGCGGCATCACACGGATCTCCCCGGCCCAAGCCTCAGACACCCAAACACACCCTACCTGCGGCATCACACAGATCTCCCCGGCCCAGGCCTCAGACACCCAAACACACCCTACCTGCGGCATCACACAGATCTCCCCGGCCCAGGCCTCAGACACCCAAACACACCCTACCTGCGGCATCACACGGATCTCCCCAGCCCAGGCCTCACACACCCACATCACACCCTACCTGCAGCATCACACAGACCTTCCCGGCCCAGGCCTCAGACACCCAAACACACCCTACCTGCGGCCTCACACACCCACATCACACCCTACCTGCGGCATCACACGGACCTTCCTGGCCCAGGCCTCAGACACCCACATCACACCCTACCTGCAGCATCACACGGATCTCCCCGGCCCAAGCCTCACACACCCACATCACACCCTACCTGCGGCCTCACACACCCACATCACACCCTACCTGCGGCATCACACGGATCTCCCCGGCCCAAGCCTCAGACACCCAAACACACCCTACCTGCGGCATCACACAGACCTTCCCGGCCCAAGCCTCACACACCCACATCACACCCTACCTGCGGCATCACACGGATCTCCCCGGCCCAGGCCTCAGACACCCACATCACACCCTACCTGCGGCATCACACAGATCTCCCCGGCCCAGGCCTCAGACACCCAAACACACCCTACCTGCGGCATCACACGGATCTCCCCGGCCCAGGCCTCAGACACCCACATCACACCCTACCTGCAGCATCACACAGATCTCCCCGGCCCAGGCCTCACACACCCACATCACACCCTACCTGCAGGGTCACACGGATCTCCCCGGCCCAGGCCTCACACACCCACATCACACCCTACCTGCGGCATCACACGGATCTCCCCAGCCCAGGCCTCACACACCCACATCACACCCTACCTGCGGCATCACACGGATCTCCCCGGCCCAAGCCTCAGACACCCAAACACACCCTACCTGCGGCATCACACAGATCTCCCCGGCCCAGGCCTCAGACACCCACATCACACCCTACCTGCAGCATCACACGGATCTCCCCGGCCCAGGCCTCAGACACCCACATCACACCCTACCTGCAGCATCACACAGATCTCCCCGGCCCAGGCCTCACACACCCACATCACACCCTACCTGCGGCCTCACACACCCACATCACACCCTACCTGCGGCATCACACGGATCTCCCCGGCCCAGGCCTCAGACACCCACATCACACCCTACCTGCGGCATCACACGGATCTCCCCGGCCCAAGCCTCAGACACCCAAACACACCCTACCTGCGGCATCACACAGACCTTCCCGGCCCAAGCCTCAGACACCCACATCACACCCTACCTGCAGCATCACACGGATCTCCCCGGCCCAAGCCTCACACACCCACATCACACCCTACCTGCGGCCTCACACACCCACATCACACCCTACCTGCGGCATCACACGGATCTCCCCGGCCCAGGCCTCAGACACCCACATCACACCCTACCTGCGGCATCACACGGATCTCCCCGGCCCAGCCTCAGACACCCAAACACACCCTACCTGCGGCATCACACAGACCTTCCCGGCCCAAGCCTCACACACCCACATCACACCCTACCTGCGGCATCACACGGATCTCCCCGGCCCAGGCCTCAGACACCCACATCACACCCTACCTGCGGCATCACACAGATCTCCCCGGCCCAGGCCTCAGACACCCAAACACACCCTACCTGCGGCATCACACGGATCTCCCCGGCCCAGGCCTCAGACACCCACATCACACCCTACCTGCAGCATCACACAGATCTCCCCGGCCCAGGCCTCACACACCCACATCACACCCTACCTGCAGGGTCACACGGATCTCCCCGGCCCAGGCCTCACACACCCACATCACACCCTACCTGCGGCATCACACGGATCTCCCCAGCCCAGGCCTCACACACCCACATCACACCCTACCTGCAGCATCACACAGATCTCCCCGGCCCAGGCCTCAGACACCCAAACACACCCTACCTGCGGCATCACACGGATCTCCCCGGCCCAGGCCTCACACACCCACATCACACCCTACCTGCGGCATCACACGGATCTCCCCGGCCCAGGCCTCACACACCCACATCACACCCTACCTGCAGCATCACACGGATCTCCCCAGCCCAGGCCTCACACACCCACATCACACTCTACCTGCAGCATCACACAGATCTCCCCAGCCCAGGCCTCACACACCCACATCACACCCTACCTGCGGCATCACACAGATCTCCCCGGCCCAGGCCTCAGACACCCAAACACACCCTACCTGCGGCATCACACAGATCTCCCCGGCCCAGGCCTCAGACACCCAAACACACCCTACCTGCGGCATCACACAGACCTTCCCGGCCCAGGCCTCAGACACCCACATCACACCCTACCTGCGGCATCACACAGACCTTCCCGGCCCAGGCCTCAGACACCCAAACACACCCTACCTGCAGCATCACACAGATCTCCCCAGCCCAGGCCTCACACACCCACATCACACCCTACCTGCGGCATCACACAGACCTTCCCGGCCCAGGCCTCAGACACCCACATCACACCCTACCTGCGGCATCACACGGATCTCCCCGGCCCAGGCCTCACACACCCACATCACACCCTACCTGCAGGGTCACACGGATCTCCCCAGCCCAGGCCTCACACACCCACATCACACCCTACCTGCAGCATCACACAGATCTCCCCGGCCCAGGCCTCACACACCCACATCACACCCTACCTGCGG
>NC_139218.1:5015791-5150791 GCF_055691185.1 Crinia signifera
TATGTGAGTGGTGCTGTGAGTGGCTGGTATGTGTGTGAGTGGTGCTGTGAGTGGCTGGTATGTGTGTGAGTGGTGCTGTGAGTGGACTGTATGTGAGTGAGTGGTGCTGTGAGTGGATTGTATGTGAGTGAGTGGTGCTGTGAGTGGATGGTGCTGTGAGTGGATGGTGCTGTGAGTGGATGGTATGTGAGTGAGTGGTGCTGTGAGTGGATGGTATGTGAGTGAGTGGTGCTGTGAGTGGATGGTATGTAAGTGAGTGAGTGGTGCTGTGAGTGGATGGTGCTGTGAGTGGATGGTGTAATGTACACTCAGACAGATAGAGACCACTCACCTTTTTTTCTTTCTCCGAGAGGGAAAGTGAATCAAGAACAGATATCAAATGGTCAGCGATAGTGGGGTCCAGGCCATCCGCTCGGTGGTCCGGCACAATTTCACTCGGAGGAACTAGATCTTTCTCAGTTGCCACAACCTATCAGAGATGTAAGCCAGAGTCACACTCAGGCCCCAGTAACCAGTACAGGTGTAACACTACATTGTCTGCAGCCACATTACACAGCGACAGTGATGGGAAAACACTCATCAATAAGTCTCCAGGTGAGTGGAGGTAACAGACCTGTTCCAAAATGCAGTGTAAAATAACCGGGATGGAGAGCAGCTCCTCAGGTACGTCACTCAACAGGTCATTGTAAAACCTCATATCCACATCCAACACCAGGACCTCCACCTCCACTAGGCAGAGAGAGAGACACAGAGACATGACACGGAGGAAACCTACATAGAGGGGGGTATGGACGTTCCTTATACAGGAAGAGAGAGCCAGAGACATGACATGGAGGAACCCTACATAGAGAGGGGTATGGACGTTCCTTATACAGGAAGAGAGATACAGAGACATGACATGGAGGAACCCTACATAGAGGGGGGGTATGGACGTTCCTTATACAGGAAGAGAGATACAGAGACATGACATGGAGGAACCCTACATAGAGAGGAGTATGGACGTTCCTTATACAGGAAGAGAGATACAGAGACATGACATGGAGGAACCCTACATAGAGAGGGGGTATGGACGTTCCTTATACAGGAAGAGAGAGACAGAGACATGACATGGAGGAACCCTACATAGAGAGGGGTATGGACGTTCCTTATACAGGAAGAGAGAGACAGAGACATGACATGGAGGAACCCTACATAGAGAGGGGGTATGGACGTTCCTTATACAGGAAGAGAGATACAGAGACATGACACGGAGGAACCCTACATAGAGAGGGGGTATGGACGTTCCTTATACAGGAAGAGAGATACAGAGACATGACACGGAGGAACCCTACATAGAGAGGGGGTATGGACGTTCCTTATACAGGAAGAGATACAGAGACATGACATGGAGGAACCCTACATAGATAGGGGTATGGACGTTCCTTATACAGGAAGAGAGATACAGAGACATGACATGGAGGAACCCTACATAGAGGGGGGTATGGACGTTCCTTATACAGGAAGAGATACAGAGACATGACATGGAGGAACCCTACATAGAGAGGGGTATGGACGTTCCTTATACAGGAAGAGAGATACAGAGACATGACATGGAGGAACCCTACATAGAGGGGGGTATGGACGTTCCTTATACAGGAAGAGATACAGAGACATGACATGGAGGAACCCTACATAGAGAGGGGTATGGACGTTCCTTATACAGGAAGAGAGATATAGAGACATGACATGGAGGAACCCTACATAGAGAGGGGTATGGACGTTCCTTATACAGGAAGAGATACAGAGACATGACATGGAGGAACCCTACATAGAGAGGGGGTATGGACGTTCCTTATACAGGAAGAGATACAGAGACATGACATGGAGGAACCCTACATAGAGGGGGGTATGGACGTTCCTTATACAGGAAGAGAGATACAGAGACATGACATGGAGGAACCCTACATAGAGGGAGGTATGGATGTTCCTTATACAGGAAGAGAGATACAGAGACATGACATGGAGGAACCCTACATAGAGAGGGGGTATGGACGTTCCTTATACAGGAAGAGAGATACAGAGACATGACATGGAGGAACCCTACATAGAGAGAGGTATGGACGTTCCTTATACAGGAAGAGAGATACAGAGACATGACATGGAGGAACCCTACATAGAGGGGGGTATGGACGTTCCTTATACAGGAAGAGAGAGGGCAGAGACATGACATGGAGGAACCCTACATAGAGAGGGGGTATGGACGTTCCTTATACAGCAAGAGAGACACAGAGACATGACTGGAGGAACCCTACATAGAGGGGGGGTATGGATGTTCCTTATACAGGAAGAGAGATACAGAGACATGACATGGAGGAATCCTACATAGAGGGGGGTATGCACGTTCCTTATACAGGAAGAGAGAGGGCAGAGACATGACATGGAGGAACCCTACATAGAGAGGGGGTATGGACGTTCCTTATACAGGAAGAGAGACACAGAGACATGACATGGAGGAACCCTACATAGAGGGGGGTATGGACGTTCCTTATACAGGAAGAGAGATACAGAGACATGACATGGAGGAACCCTACATAGAGAGGGGGTATGGATGTTCCTTATACAGGAAGAGAGATACAGAGACATGACATGGAGGAACCCTACATAGAGAGGGGGTATGGATGTTCCTTTTACAGGAAGAGAGATACAGAGACATGACATGGAGGAACCCTACATAGAGGGGGGTATGGACGTTCCTTATACAGGAAGAGATACAGAGACATGACATGGAGGAACCCTAATAGAGAGGGGTATGGACGTTCCTTATACAGGAAGAGAGAGGGCAGAGACATGACATGGAGGAACCCTACATAGAGAGGGGGTATGGATGTTCCTTATACAGGAAGAGAGAGCCAGAGACATGACATGGAGGAACCCTACATAGAGAGGGGTATGGACGTTCCTTATACAGGAAGAGATACAGAGACATGACATGGAGGAACCCTACATAGAGGGGGGGGTAAGGACGTTCCTTATACAGGAAGAGAGATACAGAGACATGACATGGAGGAACCCTACATAGAGAGGGGTATGGACGTTCCTTATACAGGAAGAGAGAGACACAGAGACATGACATGGAGGAACCATACATAGAGAGGGGGTATGGACGTTCCTTATACAGGAAGAGAGATACAGAGACATGACATGGAGGAACCCTACATAGAGAGGGGATATGGACGTTCCTTATACAGGAAGAGATGCAGAGACATGACATGGAGGAACCCTACATAGAGAGGGGTATGGACGTTCCTTATACAGGAAGAGAGAGACACAGAGACATGACATGGAGGAACCCTACATAGAGAGGGGTATGGATGTTCCTTATACAGGAAGAGAGATACAGAGACATGACACGGAGGAACCCTACATAGAGGGGGGTATGGATGTTCCTTATACAGGAAGAGAGATACAGAGACATGACATGGAGGAACCCTACATAGAGAGGGGTATGGACGTTCCTTATACAGGAAGAGAGAGACACAGAGACATGACATGGAGGAACCCTACATAGAGAGGGGTATGGATGTTCCTTATACAGGAAGAGAGATACAGAGACATGACACGGAGGAACCCTACATAGAGGGGGGTATGGATGTTCCTTATACAGGAAGAGAGATACAGAGACATGACA
The DNA here is from genome assembly GCF_055691185.1 of Crinia signifera. Classification (NCBI taxonomy): domain Eukaryota; kingdom Metazoa; phylum Chordata; class Amphibia; order Anura; family Myobatrachidae; genus Crinia; species Crinia signifera. Next base: position 5,019,459 of record NC_139218.1, read on the forward strand.
TGGAGGAACCCTACATAGAGAGGGGTATGGACGTTCCTTATACAGGAAGAGAGAGATACAGAGACATGACATGGAGGAACGCTACATAGAGAGGGGGTATGGACGTTCCTTATACAGGAAGAGAGATACAGAGACATGACATGGAGGAACCCTACATAGAGGGGGGGTATGGACGTTCCTTATACAGGAAGAGAGAGGGCAGAGACATGCCATGGAGGAACCCTACATAGAGAGGGGTATGGACGTTCCTTATACAGGAAGAGCGATACAGAGACATGACATGGAGGAACCCTACATAGAGAGGGGTATGGACTTTCCTTATACAGGAAGAGAGATACAGAGACATGACATGGAGGAACCCTACATAGAGAGGGGTATGGACGTTCCTTATACAGGAAGAGAGATACAGAGACATGACATGGAGGAACCCTACATAGAGAGGGGGTATGGACGTTCCTTATACAGGAAGAGATACAGAGACATGACATAGAGGAACCCTACATAGAGAGAGGTATGGACGTTCCTTATACAGGAAGAGATACAGAGACATGACATGGAGGAACCCTACATAGAGGGGGGTATGGACGTTCCTTATACAGGAAGAGAGATACAGAGACATGACATGGAGGAACCCTACATAGAGAGGGGTATGGACGTTCCTTATACAGGAAGAGAGAGACACAGAGACATGACATGGAGGAACCATACATAGAGAGGGGGTATGGACGTTCCTTATACAGGAAGAGAGAGACACAGAGACATGACATGGAGGAACCCTACATAGAGGGGGGGTATGGACGTTCCTTATACAGGAAGAGAGATACCGAGACATGACATGGAGGAACCCTAAATAGAGGGGGGGGGTATGGACGTTCCTTATACAGGAAGAGATACAGAGACATGACATGGAGGAACCCTACATAGAGAGGGGTATGGACGTTTCTTATACAGGAAGAGAGATACAGAGACATGACATGGAGGAACCCTACATAGAGAGGGGTATGGACGTTCCTTATACAGGAAGAGAGATACAGAGACATGACATGGAGGAACCCTACATAGAGGGGGTATGGACGTTCCTTATACAGGAAGAGATACAGAGACATGACATGGAGGAACCCTACATAGAGAGGGGTATGGACGTTCCTTATACAGGAAGAGAGATACAGAGACATGACATGGAGGAACCCTACATAGAGAGGGGGTATGGACGTTCCTTATACAGGAAGAGAGATACAGAGACAAGACATGGAGGAACCCTACATAGAGAGGGGTATGGACGTTCCTTATACAGGAAGAGAGACAGAGACATGACATGGAGGAACCCTACATAGAGAGGGGTATGGACGTTCCTTATGCAGGAAGAGAGACACAGAGACATGACATGGAGGAACCCTACATAGAGAGGGGGTATGGACGCTCCTTATACAGGAAGAGAGATACAGAGACATGACATGGAGGAACCCTACATAGAGGGGGGGTATGGACGTTCCTTATACAGGAAGAGATACAGAGACATGACATGGAGGAACCCTACATAGAGGGGGGGTATGGACGTTCCTTATACAGGAAGAGAGATACAGAGACAGGACATGGAGGAACCCTACATAGAGAGGGGTATGGACGTTCCTTATACAGGAAGAGAGATACAGAGACATGACATGGAGGAACCCTACATAGAGAGGGGTATGGACGTTCCTTATACAGGAAGAGAGATACAGAGACATGACATGGAGGAACCCTACATAGAGAGGGGTATGGACGTTCCTTATACAGGAAGACAGAGCCAGAGATATGACATGGAGGAACCCTAATAGAGAGGGGTATGGACGTTCCTTATACAGGAAGAGATGCAGAGACATGACATGGAGGAACCCTACATAGAAAGGGGTATGGACGTTCCTTATACAGGAAGAGATACAGAGACATGACATGGAGGAACCCTACATAGAGAGGGGTATGGACGTTCCTTATACAGGAAGAGAGATACAGAGACATGACATGGAGGAACCCTACATAGAGAGAGGTATGGACGTTCCTTATACAGGAAGAGAGATACAGAGAAATGACATGGAGGAACCCTACATAGAGGGGGGTATGGACGTTCCTTATACAGCAAGAGAGACACAGAGACATGACATGGAGGAACCCTACATAGAGAGGGGGTATGGACATTCCTTATACAGGAAGAGAGAGGGCAGAGACATGACATGGAGGAACCCTACATAGAGGGGGGGTATGAACGTTCCTTATACATCAAGAGAGATACAGAGACATGACATGGAGGAACCCTACATAGAGAGGGGGTATGGATGTTCCTTATACAGGAAGAGAGATACAGAGACATGACATGGAGGAATCCTACATAGAGGGGGGTATGCACGTTCCTTATACAGGAAGAGAGAGGGCAGAGACATGACATGGAGGAACCCTACATAGAGAGGGGGTATGGACGTTCCTTATACAGGAAGAGAGACACAGAGACATGACATGGAGGAACCCTACATAGAGGGGGGTATGGACGTTCCTTATACAGGAAAAGAGATACAGAGACATGACATGGAGGAACCATACATTGAGAGGGGTATGGACGTTCCTTATACAGGAAGAGAGAGACAGAGACATGACATGGAGGAACCCTACATAGAGAGGGGTATGAACGTTCCTTATACAGGAAGAGAGATACAGAGACATGACATGGAGGAACCCTACATAGAGGGGGGTATGGACATTACTGATACAGGAAGAGAGATACAGAGACATGACATGGAGGAACCCTACATAGAGAGGGGGTATGGATGTTCCTTATACAGGAAGAGAGATACAGAGACATGACATGGAGGAACCCTACATAGAGGGGGGTATGGACGTTCCTTATACAGGAAGAGAGAGGGCAGAGACATGACATGGAGGAACCCTACATAAAGAGGGGGTATGGATGTTCCTTATACAGGAAGAGAGAGCCAGAGACATGACATGGAGGAACCCTACATAGAGAGGGGTATGGACGTTCCTTATACAGGAAGAGATACAGAGACATGACATGGAGGAACCCTACATAGAGAGGGGTATGGACGTTCCTTATACAGGAAGAGAGATACAGAGACATGACATGGATGAACCCTACATAGAGAGGGGTATGGACGTTCCTTATACAGCAAGAGAGACACAGAGACATGACATGGAGGAACCCTACATAGAGAGGGGTATGGACGTTCCTTATACAGGAAGAGAGATACAGAGACATGACACGGAGGAACCCTACATAGAGGGGGGGGGGTAAGGACGTTCCTTATACAGGAAGAGAGATATAGAGACATGACATGGAGGAACCCTACACAGAGAGGGGATATGGACGTTCCTTATACAGGAAGAGATACAGAGACATGACATGGAGGAACGCTACATAGAGAGGGGATATGGACGTTCCTTATACAGCAAGAGAGACACAGAGACATGACATGGAGGAACCCTACATAGAGGGGGGTATGGACGTTCCTTATACAGGAAGAGAGATACAGAGACATGACATGGAGGAACCCTACATAGAGAGAGGTATGGACGTTCCTTATACAGGAAGAGAGATACAGAGATATGACACGGAGGAACCCTACATAGAGGGGGGTATGGACGTTCCTTATACAGGAAGAGATACAGAGACATGACATGGAGGAACCCTACATAGAGAGGGGTATGGACGTTCCTTATACAGGAAGAGAGATACAGAGACATGACATGGAGGAACCCTACATAGAGGGGGGGTATGGACGTTCCTTATACAGGAAGAGAGATACCGAGACATGACACTGAGGAACCGTACATAGAGGGGGGTATGGACGTTCCTTATACAGCAAGAGAGACAGAGACATGACATGGAGGAACCCTACATAGAGAGGGGTATGGACGTTCCTTATACAGGAAGAGAGAGACACAGAGACATGACATGGAGGAACCCTACATAGAGGGGGGTATGGATGTTCCTTATACAGGAAGAGAGATACAGAGACATGACATGGAGGAACCCTACATAGAGAGGGGAATGGACGTTCCTTATAAAGGAAGAGAGAGACACAGAGACATGACATGGAGGAACCCTACATAGAGAGGGGTATGGACGTTCCTTATACAGGAAGAGAGATACAGAGACATGACACGGAGGAACCCTACATAGAGGGGGGTATGGATGTTCCTTATACAGGAAGAGAGATACAGAGACATGACATGGAGGAACCCTACATAGAGAGGGGTATGGACGTTCCTTATACAGGAAGAGAGAGATACAGAGACATGACATGGAGGAACCCTACATAGAGAGGGGTATGGACGTTCCTTATACAGGAAGAAAGATACAGAGACATGACATGGAGGAACCCTACATAGAGGGGGGGTATGGACGTTCCTTATACAGGAAGAGAGAGGGCAGAGACATGACATGGAGGAACCCTACATAGAGAGGGGTATGGACGTTCCTTATACAGGAAGAGCGATACAGAGACATGACATGGAGGAACCCTACATAGAGAGGGGTATGGACGTTCCTTATACAGGAAGAGAGATACAGAGACATGACATGGAGGAACCCTACATAGAGAGGGGTATGGACGTTCCTTATACAGGAAGAGATACAGAGACATGACATGGAGGAACCCTACATAGAGAGGGGTATGGACGTTCCTTATACAGGAAGAGAGATACAGAGACAGGACATGGAGGAACCCTACATAGAGAGGGGATATGGACGTTCCTTATACAGGAAGAGATACAGAGACATGACATGGAGGAACCCTACATAGAGGGGGGTATGGACGTTCCTTATACAGCAAGAGAGACACAGAGACATGACATGGAGGAACCCTACATAGAGGGGGGGTATGGACGTTCCTTATACAGGAAGAGAGATACAGAGACATGACATGGATGAACCCAACATAGAGAGGGGGTATGGACGTTCCTTATACAGGAAGAGATACAGAGACATGACATGGAGGAACCCTACATAGAGGGGGGGTATGGACGTTCCTTATACAGGAAGAGAGATACCGAGACATGACATGGAGGAACCCTAAATAGAGGGGGGGTATGGACGTTCCTTATACAGGAAGAGAGATACAGAGACATGACATGGATGAACCCAACATAGAGAGGGGGTATGGACGTTCCTTATACAGGAAGAGATACAGAGACATGACATGGAGGAACCCTACATAGAGAGGGGTATGGACGTTTCTTATACAGGAAGAGAGATACAGAGACATGGCACGGAGGAACCCTACATAGAGAGGGGGGTATGGACGTTCCTTATACAGGAAGAGAGATACCAAGACATGACATGGAGGAACCCTACATAGAGAGGGGTATGGACGTTCCTTATACAGGAAGACAGATACAGAGACATGACACGGAGGAACCCTACATAGAGAGGGGTATGGACGTTCCTTATACAGGAAGAGAGACACAGAGACATGACATGGAGGAACCATACATACAGAGGGGGTATGGACGTTCCTTATACAGGAAGAGAGATACAGAGACATGACATGGAGGAACCCTACATAGAGAGGGGTATGGACGTTCCTTATACAGGAAGACAGAGCCAGAGATATGACATGGAGGAACCCTAATAGAGAGGGGTATGGACGTTCCTTATACAGGAAGAGATGCAGAGACATGACATGGAGGAACCCTACATAGAAAGGGGTATGGACGTTCCTTATACAGGAAGAGATACAGAGACATGACATGGAGGAACCCTACATAGAGAGGGGTATGGACGTTCCTTATACAGGAAGAGAGATACAGAGACATGACATGGAGGAACCCTACATAGAGAGAGGTATGGACGTTCCTTATACAGGAAGAGAGATACAGAGACATGACATGGAGGAACCCTACATAGAGGGGGGTATGGACGTTCCTTATACAGCAAGAGAGACACAGAGACATGACATGGAGGAACCCTACATAGAGGGGGGGTATGAACGTTCCTTATACAGCAAGAGAGATACAGAGACATGACATGGAGGAACCCTACATAGAGAGGGGGTATGGATGTTCCTTATACAGGAAGAGAGATACAGAGACATGACATGGAGGAATCCTACATAGAGGGGGGTATGCACGTTCCTTATACAGGAAGAGAGAGGGCAGAGACATGACATGGAGGAACCCTACATAGAGAGGGGTATGGACGTTCCTTATACAGGAAGAGAGATACAGAGACATGACATGGAGGAACCCTACATAGAGAGGGGATATGGACGTTCCTTATACAGGAAGAGATACAGAGACATGACATGGAGGAACCCTACATAGAGGGGGGTATGGACGTTCCTTATACAGGAAGAGAGATACAGAGACATGACATGGAGGAACCCTACATAGAGAGGGGGTATGGACGTTCCTTATACAGGAAGAGAGATACAGAGACATGACATGGAGGAACCCTACATAGAGAGGGGTATGAACGTTCCTTATACAGGAAGAGAGATACAGAGACATGACATGGAGGAACCCTACATAGAGAGGGGTATGAACGTTCCTTATACAGGAAGAGAGATACAGAGACATGACATGGAGGAACCCTACATAGAGAGGGGTATGGATGTTCCTTATACAGGAAGAGAGATACAGAGACATGACATGGAGGAACCCTACATAGAGAGGGGGTATGGACGTTCCTTATACAGGAAGAGAGATACAGAGACATGACATGGAGGAACCCTACATAGAGAGGGGTATGGACGTTCCTTATACAGGAAGAGAGAGACAGAGACATGACATGGAAGAACCCTACATAGAGAGGGGGTATGGACGTTCCCTATACAGGAAGAGAGATACAGAGACATGACATGGAGGAACCCTACATAGAGAGGGGTATGAACGTTCCTTATACAGGAAGAGAGATACAGAGACATGACATGGAGGAACCCTACATAGAGGGGGGTATGGACATTACTGATACAGGAAGAGAGATACAGAGACATGACATGGAGGAACCCTACATAGAGAGGGGGTATGGATGTTCCTTATACAGGAAGAGAGATACAGAGACATGACATGGAGGAACCCTACATAGAGGGGGGTATGGACGTTCCTTATACAGGAAGAGAGAGGGCAGAGACATGACATGGAGGAACCCTACATAGAGAGGGGGTATGGATGTTCCTTATACAGGAAGAGATACAGAGACATGACATGGAGGAACCCTACATAGAGAGGGGTATGGACGTTCCTTATACAGGAAGAGAGATACAGAGACATGACATGGAGGAACCCTACATAGAGAGGGGGTATGGATGTTCCTTATACAGGAAGAGAGATACAGAGACATGACATGGATGAACCCTACATAGAGAGGGGTATGGACGTTCCTTATACAGCAAGAGAGACACAGAGACATGACATGGAGGAACCCTACATAGAGAGGGGTATGGACGTTCCTTATACAGGAAGAGAGATACAGAGACATGACACGGAGGAACCCTACATAGAGGGGGGGGGGGTAAGGACGTTCCTTATACAGGAAGAGAGATACAGAGACATGACATGGAGGAACCCTACATAGAGAGGGGATATGGACGTTCCTTATACAGGAAGAGATACAGAGACATGACATGGAGGAACCCTACATAGAGGGGGGTATGGACGTTCCTTATACAGGAAGAGAGATACAGAGACATGACATGGAGGAACGCTACATAGAGGGGGGGGTATGGACGTTCCTTATACAGGAAGAGAGAGACACAGAGACATGACATGGAGGAACCCCACATAGAGAGGGGTATGGACGTTCCTTATACAGGAAGAGAGAGACACAGAGACATGACATGGAGGAACCCTACATAGAGGGGGGTATGGACGTTCCTTATACAGGAAGAGAGATACAGAGACATGACATGGAGGAACCCTACATAGAGGGGGGGGTATGGACGTTCCTTATACAGGAAGAGAGATACAGAGACATGACATGGAGGAACCCTACATAGAGAGGGGAATGGACGTTCCTTATAAAGGAAGAGAGAGACACAGAGACATGACATGGAGGAACCCTACATAGAGAGGGGTATGGACGTTCCTTATACAGGAAGAGAGATACAGAGACATGACATGGAGGAACCCTACATAGAGAGGGGAATGGACGTTCCTTATACAGAAAGAGAGATACAGAGACATGACATGGAGGAACCCTACATAGAGAGGGGAATGGACGTTCCTTATAAAGGAAGAGAGAGACACAGAGACATGACATGGAGGAACCCTACATAGAGAGGGGTATGGACGTTCCTTATACAGGAAGAGAGATACAGAGACATGACACGGAGGAACCCTACATAGAGGGGGGTATGGATGTTCCTTATACAGGAAGAGAGATACAGAGACATGACATGGAGGAACCCTACATAGAGAGGGGTATGGACGCTCCTTATACAGGAAGAGAGAGATACAGAGACATGACATGGAGGAACGCTACATAGAGAGGGGTATGGACGTTCCTTATACAGGAAGAAAGATACAGAGACATGACATGGAGGAACCCTACATAGAGGGGGGGTATGGACGTTCCTTATACAGGAAGAGAGAGGGCAGAGACATGACATGGAGGAACCCTACATAGAGAGGGGTATGGACGTTCCTTATACAGGAAGAGCGATACAGAGACATGACATGGAGGAACCCTACATAGAGAGGGGTATGGACGTTCCTTATACAGGAAGAGAGATACAGAGACATGACATGGAGGAACCCTACATAGAGAGGGGTATGGACGTTCCTTATACAGGAAGAGAGATACAGAGACAGGACATGGAGGAACCCTACATAGAGAGGGGTATGAACGTTCCTTATACAGGAAGAGAGATACAGAGACATGACATGGAGGAACCCTACATAGAGAGGGGTATGGACGTTCCTTATACAGGAAGAGCGATACAGAGACATGACATGGAGGAACCCTACATAGAGAGGGGTATGGACGTTCCTTATACAGGAAGAGAGATACAGAGACATGACATGGAGGAACCCTACATAGAGAGGGGTATGGACGTTCCTTATACAGGAAGAGAGATACAGAGACATGACATGGAGGAACCCTACATAGAGAGGGGATATGGACGTTCCTTATACAGGAAGAGATACAGAGACATGACATGGAGGAACCCTACATAGAGGGGGGTATGGACGTTCCTTATACAGCAAGAGAGACACAGAGACATGACATGGAGGAACCCTACATAGAGGGGGGGTATGGACGTTCCTTATACAGGAAGAGAGATACCGAGATATGACATGGAGGAACCCTAAATAGAGGGGGGGTATGGACGTTCCTTATACAGGAAGAGAGATACAGAGACATGACATGGATGAACCCAACATAGAGAGGGGGTATGGACGTTCCTTATACAGGAAGAGATACAGAGACATGACATGGAGGAACCCTACATAGAGAGGGGTATGGACGTTTCTTATACAGGAAGAGAGATACAGAGACATGGCACGGAGGAACCCTACATAGAGAGGGGTATGGACGTTCCTTATACAGGAAGAGAGATACAGAGACATGACACGGAGGAACCCTACATAGAGAGGGGTATGGACGTTCCTTATACAGGAAGAGAGAGGGCAGAGACATGACACGGAGGAACCCTACATAGAGGGGGGTATGGACGTTCCTTATACAGGAAGAGAGATACAGAGACATGACATGGATGAACCCAACATAGAGAGGGGGTATGGACGTTCCTTATACAGGAAGAGATACAGAGACATGACATGGAGGAACCCTACATAGAGAGGGGTATGGACGTTCCTTATACAGGAAGAGAGACACAGAGACATGACATGGAGGAACCCTACATAGAGAGGGGGTATGGACGTTCCTTATACAGGAAGAGATACAGAGACATGACATGGAGGAACCCTACATAGAGAGGGGTATGGACGTTCCTTATACAGAAAGAGAGACACAGAGACATGACATGGAGGAACGCTAAATGGAGGGGTATGGACGTTCCTTATACAGGAAGAGATACAGAGACATGACATGGAGGAACCCTACATAGAGAGGGGTATGGACGTTCCTTATACAGGAAGAGAGATACAGAGACATGACATGGAGGAACCCTACATAGAGAGGGGGTATGGACGTTCCTTATACAGGAAGAGAGATACAGAGACAAGACATGGAGGAACCCTACATAGAGGGGGGGTATGGACGTTCCTTATACAGGAAGAGATACAGAGACATGACATGGAGGAACCCTACATAGAGGGGGGGTATGGACGTTCTTTATACAGGAAGAGAGATACAGAGACAGGACATGGAGGAACCCTACATAGAGAGGGGTATGGACGTTCCTTATACAGGAAGAGAGATACAGAGACATGACATGGAGGAACCCTACATAGAGAGGGGTATGGACGTTCCTTATACAGGAAGAGAGTTACAGAGACATGACATGGAGGAACCCTACATAGAGAGGGGTATGGACGTTCCTTATACAGGAAGACAGAGCCAGAGACATGACATGGAGGAACCCTACATAGAGAGGGGTATGGACGTTCCTTATACAGGTAGACAGAGCCAGAGACATGACATGGAGGAACCCTACATAGAGAGGGGGTATGGACGTTCCTTATACAGAAAGAGAGATACAGAGACAGGACATGGAGGAACCCTACATAGAGAGGGGTATGGACGTTCCTTATACAGGAAGACAGAGCCAGAGACATGACATGGAGGAACCCTACATAGAGAGGGGGTATGGACGTTCCTTATACAGGAAGAGAGATACAGAGACATGACATGGAGGAACCCTACATAGAGGGGGGGTATGGACGTTCCTTATACAGGAAGAGAGATACAGAGACAGGACATGGAGGAACCCTACATAGAGGGGGGGGTATGGACGTTCCTTATACAGGAAGAGAGATACAGAGACATGACACGGAGGAACCCTACATAGAGGGGGTATGGACGTTCCTTATACAGGAAGAGAGATACAGAGACATGACATGGAGGAACCCTACATAGAGAGGGGTATGGACGTTCCTTATACAGGAAGAGAGATACAGAGACATGACATGGAGGAACCCTACATAGAGAGGGGTGTGGACGTTCCTTATACAGGAAGACAGAGCCAGAGACATGACATAGAGGAACCCTACATAGAGAGGGGGTATGGACATTCCTTATACAGGAAGACAGAGCCAGAGACATGACATGGAGGAACCCTACATAGAGAGGGGGTATGGACGTTCCTTATACAGGAAGAGAGATACAGAGACAGGACATGGAGGAACCCTACATAGAGAGGGGGTATGGACGTTCCTTATACAGGAAGAGAGATACAGAGACAGGACATGGAGGAACCCTACATAGAGAGGGGATATGGACGTTCCTTATACAGGAAGAGATACAGAGACATGACATGGAGGAACCCTACATAGAGAGGGGTATGGACGTTCCTTATACAGGAAGAGATACAGAGACATGACATGGAGGAACCCTACATAGAGGGGGGTATGGATGTTCCTTATACAGGAAGAGAGATACAGAGACATGACATGGAGGAACCCTACATAGAGAGGGGTATGGATGTTCCTTATACAGGAAGAGAGATACAGAGACATGACACGGAGGAACCCTACATAGAGAGGGGGTATGGATGTTCCTTATACAGGAAGAGAGATACAGAGACATGACATGGAGGAACCCTACATAGAGAGGGGGTATGGATGTTCCTTATACAGGAAGAGAGATACAGAGACATGACATGGAGGAACCCTACATATAGAGGGGTATGGACGTTCCTTATACAGGAAGAGATACAGAGACATGACATGGAGGAACCCTACATATAGAGGGGTATGGACGTTCCTTATACAGGAAGAGATACAGAGACATGACATGGAGGAACCCTACATAGAGAGGGGTATGGACGTTCCTTATACAGGAAGAGAGAGACAGAGACATGACATGGAGGAACCCTACATAGAGAGGGGTATGGACGTTCCTTATACAGGAAGAGAGATACAGAGACATGACATGGAGGAACCCTACATAGAGAGGGGTATGGATGTTCCTTATACAGGAAGAGAGATACAGAGACATGACATGGAGGAACCCTACATAGAGAGGGGTATGGACGTTCCTTATAAAGGAAGAGAGAGACACAGAGACATGACATGGAGGAACCCTACATAGAAAGGGGTATGGATGTTCCTTATACAGGAAGAGAGATACAGAGACATGACATGGAGGAACCCTACATAGAGAGGGGTATGGATGTTCCTTATACAGGAAGAGAGATACAGAGACATGACATGGAGGAACCCTACATAGAGAGGGGTATGGACGTTCCTTATAAAGGAAGAGAGAGACACAGAGACATGACATGGAGGAACCCTACATAGAGGGGGGTATGGACGTTCCTTATACAGGAAGAGATGCAGAGACATGACATGGAGGAACCCTACATAGAGAGGGGTATGGACGTTCCTTATACAGGAAGAGAGATACCGAGACATGACACGGAGGAACCCTACATAGAGGGGGGTATGGACGTTCCTTATACAGCAAGAGAGACACAGAGACATGACATGGAGGAACCCTACATAGAGGGGGGGTATGGACGTTCCTTATACAGGAAGAGAGACACAGAGACATGACATGGAGGAACCCTACATAGAGGGGGGTATGGACGTTCCTTATACAGCAAGAGAGACACAGAGACATGACATGGAGGAACCCTACATAGAGGGGGGGTATGGACGTTCCTTATACAGGAAGAGAGACACAGAGACATGACATGGAGGAACCCTACATAGAGGGGGGGGTAAGGACGTTCCTTATACAGGAAGAGAGACACAGAGACATGACATGGAGGAACCCTACATAGAGGGGGGTATGGATGTTCCTTATACAGGAAGAGAGACACAGAGACATGACATGGAAGAACCCTACATAGAGGGGGGTATGGACGTTCCTTATACAGGAAGAGAGAGACAGAGACATGACATGGAGGAACCCTACATAGAGAGGGGGTATGGACGTTCCTTATACAGAAAGAGAGATACAGAGACATGACATGGAGGAACCCTACATAGAGAGGGGTATGGACGTTCCTTATACAGGAAGAGATACAGAGACATGACATGGAGGAACCCTACATAGAGGGGGTATGGACGTTCCTTATACAGGAAGAGAGATACAGAGACATGACATGGAGGAACCCTACATAGAGGGGGGTATGGACGTTCCTTATACAGGAAGAGAGACACAGAGACATGACATGGAGGAACCCTACATAGAGAGGGGTATGGACGTTCCTTATACAGCAAGAGAGACACAGAGACATGACATGGAGGAACCCTACATAGAGAGGGGTATGGACGTTCCTTATACAGGAAGAGAGATACAGAGACATGACATGGAGGAACCCTACATAGAGAGGGGGTATGGACGTTCCTTATACAGGAAGAGAGACACAGAGACATGACATGGAAGAACCCTACATAGAGAGGGGGGGTATGGACGTTCCTTATACAGGAAGAGAGATACAGAGACATGACATGGAGGAACCCTACATAGAGGGGGGGTATGGACGTTCCTTATACAGGAAGAGATACAGAGACATGACATGGAGGAACCCTACATAGAGAGGGGTATGGACGTTCCTTATACAGGAAGAGAGATACAGAGACATGACATGGATGAACCCTACATAGAGAGGGGTATGGACGTTCCTTATACAGGAAGAGAGACACAGAGACATGACATGGAGGAACCCTACCTAGAGGGGGGGTATGGACGTTCCTTATACAGGAAGAGATACAGAGACATGACATGGAGGAACCCTACATAGAGGGGGTATGGACGTTCCTTATACAGGAAGAGAGATACAGAGACATGACATGGAGGAACCCTACATAGAGGGGGGTATGGACGTTCCTTATACAGGAAGAGAGACACAGAGACATGACATGGAGGAACCCTACATAGAGGGGGGGTATGGACGTTCCTTATACAGGAAGAGATACAGAGACATGACATGGAGGAACCCTACATAGAGAGAGGTATGGACGTTCCTTATACAGGAAGAGAGATACAGAGACATGACATGGAGGAACCCTACATAGAGAGGGGTATGGACGTTCCTTATACAGGAAGAGAGATACAGAGACATGACATGGAGGAACCCTACATAGAGGGGGGGTATGGACGTTCCTTATACAGGAAGAGAGATACAGAGACAGGACATGGAGGAACCCTACATAGAGAGGGGTATGGACGTTCCTTATACAGGAAGAAAGATACAGAGACATGACATGGAGGAACCCTACATAGAGAGGGGGTATGGACGTTCCTTATACAGGAAGAGAGACACAGAGACATGACATGGAGGAACCCTACATAGAGGGGGGGTATGGACGTTCCTTATACAGGAAGAGATACAGAGACATGACATGGAGGAACCCTACATAGAGAGAGGTATGGACGTTCCTTATACAGGAAGAGAGATACAGAGACATGACATGGAGGAACCCTACATAGAGAGGGGTATGGACGTTCCTTATACAGGAAGAGAGACACAGAGACATGACATGGAGGAACCCTACATAGAGAGGAGTATGGACGTTCCTTATACAGGAAGAGATACAGAGACATGACATGGAGGAACCCTACATAGAGAGGGGTATGGACGTTCCTTATACAGGAAGAGAGATACAGAGACATGACATGGAGGAACCCTACATAGAGGGGGGTATGGATGTTCCTTATACAGGAAGAGATACAGAGACATGACATGGAGGAACCCTAATAGAGAGGGGTATGGACGTTCCTTATACAGGAAGAGAGATACAGAGACATGACATGGAAGAACCCTACATAGAGGGGGGTATGGACGTTCCTTATACAGGAAGAGAGACACAGAGACATGACATGGAGGAACCCTACATAGAGGGGGGATATGGATGTTTCTTATACAGGAAGAGAGACACAGAGACATGACATGGAGGAACCCTACATAGAGGGGGGTATGGACGTTCCTTATACAGGAAGAGAGACACAGAGACATGACATGGAGGAACCCTACATAGAGAGGGGTATGGATGTTCCTTATACAGGAAGAGAGATACAGAGACATGACATGGAGGAACCCTACATAGAGGGGGTATGGACGTTCCGTATACAGGAAGAGAGATACAGAGACATGACATGGAGGAACCCTACATGAGAGGGGGTATGGACGTTCCTTATACAGGAAGAGAGACACAGAGACATGACATGGAGGAACCCTACATAGAGAGGGGTATGGACATTACTGATACAGGAAGAGAGATACCGAGACATGACATGGAGGAACCCTACATAGAGAGGGGTATGGACATTCCATATACTAATGATCCCTCACACCTGACCCAATTTCTGAATGCCACTCACTTCTGTTGTGTCAGCTCTGCCCATTTCCAGAGGAGATCTGCTTATTGCTTATTAGTATAATCCTGCCTGTGCCGAGTCCTGCCTGCCCTTTCCGACTCCTGCCCACCCCGAATCCTGCCTGCGTTTATTTTGTCACTTTAGTACATCCCTGTTTAATGGTTCTGTACCCCTGAACATTGCTGTGGAGTACCATGGAACATAAAATATCAATGATAATATTAATAATAAGGGCATGTGGGCAAACATGTTGTTATGGTTTCAGGAGTGAACCCATAGCGGGGACTGCTGTTTAGAACAGCCACGGCGGGACCCTACACTGCCTCTGTTGGCCCCCAAAGCTAGGTGACTGGTTCCTGCGGAAACTAGGCTTTGCCTGTAGCCGCCACGTTTGAAAGGGCGAGTTACGCCCGCTCTAGGTCCGGTGCAGCCAGGAGTTATGTGATGACAAGGAACCGGGGACCCCCTAAGGGTACAGCAAAAAGGAAATCTGGCTAAGGGAACCTGAGTGAAAATTAAAGAAGGCAACTTGCCGAACTAACTACGCAGCTATGCGCCAGAGACCTAGTCACCAACCACCAGCGACCGAGTCGCATACACAATAAAAAAAAAAAAACACCACACCAAAACCACACCACGATCAATACACACGGAACACTGAACATAGGATAAGGCACCGGAAGTTAGTACCCAAGCAAAAGCAAATGATACAGCATACTGCTGAAAGGACACCCTAGCACCACAAGCAGATGGTGGGTAAATAATAATATGCTCAGAAGAGTAAACAGAAATAATGAAATAAACCAGGCCCCTAGCAGGGGAACCCACAAGACCAGGAACCAACTGAAGTGACAGTGAACCACCACAGGGAAGAATTCCCTGGTGCAGAAAAGGAATATGGCAGGACATGATAAATAAATAAGGAACAAAACCAGGCTCCACTGGAGCACTTACATGACCTGGAACTGGCACAGCAGGACCGTGAATCATTCAGGAGCTCAGGATGGTAAAGAGCAGGCTGGGACAGACTGGAGCAGACAGACAGGATACAACAACTGAAGGTAAAGCAGGCTGGAACTGACAAAGGCCAGGAAGGCTGCACTGGGCTGAGTGCAGGGAGAAATAACTAATGTCCAGCAGACAGCTGGTGAGCTCCTAACTGAGCAGTACCAGAAAGAGGCCAGCAGGAAACAGGACGTAGAAGCTGGATGCTATCACTGGCAGAGTATTGCAGGAGAGCCTGCCCTATAAAGGGCTCAAGTGATTAATTACACCTGGTGGAGATCCAGGCAGCTCCCAAGCTTGTGCTTAACGAGCTCATTACCTTGCAGACTTGTGAATAATTAGCTCCCAGAATATTGAGCTGATATGGCACAGACCTACCACTGGAGGCCACCAGCGAGTCAAATGCCAAACACAAACTGAACAGAAAACAAAACTGAACTGACCCTGGTTCCTAACACATGTCCTGCCAGGAAAGCAGTGGGATATGCTGGGTGAGTAGCTGTACATTATATTGTGGAGGAGCCAATGTAGCACGCAGGGCCGGACTGGATATCTGGCCCTTCTGGCAAATGCCAGAAGGGCCGATGGCCTTGTGGGCCGATTTTGTGCAGCCTGATTTGCACATGCTGAACTCCGCTGTGCCTGAGCCGCTGGCACCGACATCCTTCCAGTGTGAGCAGCGCTGGTGGGGGGAGCGGAGGGGCTGGCCGTGGGTGGGAAAAGGTGACGGAAGAGGCAGAAGCGGGCGGGAGAGCCTGGCAGAGCATCACATGTGGACCTGGTGGGAGCCTGGTGGGGCATAATATGTACCTGACACTGTGGGGCATAATATGTACCTGACACTGTGGGGCATAATATGTACCTGACACTGTGGGGCATAATATGTACCTGACACTGTGGGGCATAATATGTACCTGACACTGTGGGGCATAATATGTACCTGACACTGTGGGGCATAATACGTACCTGGCACTGTGGGGCATAATATGTACCTGGTACTGTGGGGCATTATATGTACCTGGCACTGTGGGGCATTATATGTATCTGGCACTGTGGGGCATAATATGTATATGACACTGTGGGGCATAATATGTATCTGGCACTGTGGGACATAATATGTATCTGGCACTGTGGGGCATAATATGTACCTGGCACTGTGGGGCATAATATGTACCTGGCACTGTGGGGCATAATATGTACCTGGCACTGTGAGGCATATGTACCTGGCACTGTGGGGCATATGTATCTGGCACTGTGAGGCATATGTACCTGGCACTGTGGGGCATAATATGTATATGACACTGTGGGGCATAATATGTATCTGGCACTGTGGGACATAATATGTATCTGGCACTGTGGGGCATAATATGTACCTGGCACTGTGGGGCATAATATGTACCTGGCACTGTGGGGCATAATATGTACCTGGCACTGTGAGGCATATGTACCTGGCACTGTGGGGCATATGTATCTGGCACTGTGAGGCATATGTACCTGGCACTGTGGGGCATATGTATCTGGCACTGTGAGGCATAATATGTATCTGGCACTGTGAGGCATAATATGCACCTGGCACTGTGGGGCATAATATCTACTTGGCACTGTGAGGCATAATATGCACCTGGCACTGTGGGGCATAATATCTACCTGGCACTGTGAGGCATATGTATCTGGCAATGTGTAATGGGCATAATGTTTTGTTCCATAATGTGTAATGGGCATTACGGTGTGTTCCATAATGTGTAATGCCTCCTTTTTTGTGATGCCTTTTCATGAGGCCACGTCCCCTTTTCGCTGCGTGGCTTTGCCGCGCAAAGGTCCCGCCCTCTGCTAGTGGGCCTGTGTGCTCAAAATGCCAGGGCCAATTTCTGGTCCCAGTCCGGCCCTGGTAGCACATAGGACAGAACAGGAGAACACCAAATAGGAGGAGGTTGCAGTAGCCAAGGCGGGAGACAATGAGAGCATGGAGGAGTTCTCTGCACAGTGGGGCATATCATGATACAGCTGCCACGAGGAAGCCACAAGACACAGAAGGCAGCTGAATGTGTATCATACACAATGATGAGGCTCGGAGTGTCGTTTCCTCAGGATATACCGCAAGCCCTTTCCTGCACACTATACATACCGTGGGCTGGGAGATTCGGCAGGGAGACGCTGTGGGGGACCTCGTCCTGTTGGCCTTTCTTTCTGCCAGTGGGTGATGATGAACAGAGAGCAGCAGGAGCCTGGAACATCACAGAACAATACAATAATGAAGGACACCATATTCCCTTGTTACATTACACTCACATGTCCACATTGCTGGGCAAAACAGCTCTGTAACCATGGTGACAATACTTAAAGGGCAGCCTAGCAGCACGCAGTATTGCGCTGGGGTCGCCACGAAGGTGAATGCTACAATGTATATGAAAGTATCTACATACTCTTATTTGCAAATTTGAAGGGGATGTCACTGCTTTTTCTGCTGATTACCCAGGTCGCACACATCATTGCCAGGTTACCTTTGTCTACAACTGAACTGCGCACATGGCGGCAGCACCATACATGGATATCAGCCGTGATTAAGACGCTGGTTTTACTGAGAAGATAACTCTACAGAAACTGGTTTGGTTCTCTTACAGGTGCTCCCCTCTGCATCTCACAGGGTACTACTACACAAGGCCTAAATTAAGCAACATGGTATGGAAATGGGCGTTCTATAAGATGGGGTGTCCAGAGGATAGCACCCTAGAGTACAATGGAGAAGAGGGGCCACCTTTATTGGGGGTGCCTGATATCCCGAGGAACTAATGGTTACTAACACTAACCCTAAGGGAAACCACCACGAACCCAACCCCAACACTAACCCTAAGGGTAACCACCACGAACCCAACCCCAAAACTACCCCGAAGGGTAACCACCACTAACCCAACCCCAACACTAACCCTAAGGGTAACCTACATGAACCCAACCCCAACACTAACCCTAATGTAACCAACACTAACCCAACCCCATCACTAACCCTAAGGGTAACCACCACTAACCCAACCCCAACACTAACCCTAAGGGTAACCAACACTAACCCAACCCCAACACTAACCCTAACTGTAACCAACACTAACCCAACCCCAACACTAACCCTAAGAGTAACCAACACTAACCCAACCCCAACACTAACCCTAAGAGTAACCAACACTAACCCAACCCCAACACTAACCCTAAGAGTAACCAACACTAACCCAACCCCAACACTAACCCTAAGAGTAACCGACACTAATCCAACCCCAACACTAACCCTAATGGTAACCAACACTAACCCAACCCCAAAACTAACCCTAATGTAACCAACACTAACCCAACCCCAACACTAACCCTAAGGGTAACCACCACTAACCCAACCCCAAAACTAACCCTAAGGGTAACCAACACTAACCCAACCCCAACACTAACCCTAAGAGTAACCAACACTAACCCAACCCTAATGTAACCAACACTAACACTAATGTGACCAACACTAACCCAACCCCAACACTAACCTTAAGGGTAACCAACACTAACCCAACCCCAACACTAAACCTAATGTGACCAACACTAACCCAACCCCAACACTAACCCTAATGTAACCACCACTAACCCAACCCAAACACTAGCCCTAATGTAACCACCACTAACCCTACCCCAACACTAACCCTAAGGGTAACCAACACTAACCCAACCCCAACACTAAACCTAATGTGACCACCACTAACCCAACTCCAACACTAACCCTAATGTGGCCAACACTAACCCAACCCCAACACTAACCCTAATGTGGCCAACACTAACCCAACCCCAACACTAACCCTAATGTAACCACCACTAACCCAACCCAAACACTAACCCTAATGTAACCACCACTAACCCTACCCCAACACTAACCCTAAGGGTAACCAACACTAACCCAACCCCAACACTAAACCTAATGTGACCACCACTAACCCAACTCCAACACTAACCCTAATGTGGCCAACACTAACCCAACCCCAACACTAACCCTAATGTGGCCAACACTAACCCAACCCCAACACTAACCCTAATGTAACCACCACTAACCCAACCCAAACACTAACCCTAATGTAACCACCACTAACCCTACCCCAATACTAACCCTAATGTAACCACCACTAACCCAACTCCAACACTAACCCTAAGGTTAACCACCACTAACCCAACCCAAACACTAACCCTAATGTAACCAACACTAACCCAACCCCAACACTAACCCTAATGTGACCAATACTAACCCAACCCCAACACTAACCCTAATGTAACCACCACTAACCCAACCACTAACCTTAATGTGACCACCACTAACCCAACCCCAACACTAACCCTAATGTAACCACTACTAACCCAACCCCAACACTAAACCTAATGTGACCAACACTAACCCAACCCCAACACTAACCCTAATGTAACCACCACTAACCCAACCCAAACACTAGCCCTAATGTAATCACCACTAACCCAACCCCAACACTAACCCTAATGTAACCACTACTAACCCAACCCCAACACTAAACCTAATGTAACCACCACTAACCCAACCCCAACACTAGCCCTAATGTAACCACCACTAACCCAACCCACCACTAACCTAACCCCAACACTAACCCTAATGTAACCACCACTAACCCAACCCAAACACTAGCCCTAATGTAACCACCACTAACCCAACCCCAACACAAACCCTAAGGGTAACCAACACTAACCCTAAGGGTAACCAACACTAGCCCAACCCCAACACTAACCCTAACACCAACCATAACTGCAGTGATAACTCGAGAACGACAGTGACCTTAAACTCAACATTTTCACGATGAGCCTGATTCAGCCCCAGGCTGCAAATTCGCAACCCTTGCAATCATCTGAGGTCATGCACATGTGCGAGCCCTCCGTGCGGCCACAGACAGTGACGGCTATACGCTACCTGATTGACAGCTGGCTGGCTTTTGGGGGCAGCACCCCAGCATTTTTAGGTAGTGCCACACAAAAATGCAGGCGGGCCTGGCTGTTGGACTGGAGGGCCGCTGACATCATCAGTGGCCCCGATCTCCCCACAGCCATCGCAGCACCGAGTGGAGGGAGGGGATTCCTTTCAATGGTGAGTGCTTACAAAATAAATTTCCCCTCTTGGCACGCTGCAGTGCCATTCGCCGTGGGCTCCCACTCAGATGGGGAGGGGCTAACTGATCGCAGGGCGGCATCGGCCCTGTGTCAACATGTCATTTACATGTCAGAATTTTAACCATGAATGTTAATATGAATGTGGCAGAGGAAATGCCTCTGGTTACACAAAGGACACCCCGATAGAAGCAAACGTCAGCAGCAGAATATGTCCCCCAATTACAGAGAGGGGTGTCACCTCTGAGATGGAGGCCGGCCGCTCCGGGGTCTTCGCTTCGCCCACTGCTGGGATGTGTATGATCCGCATGTTCTCCAGGTAGTACCGGTGCTGTCTCCTCCAGTCCAGGCAGTCGTACATGAGGCAGGCGATGTCCTCAAACACCTCCGTGGCGTATGACAGCTACATATATAGCGGGGCGAGTATCATACATCATTATTAGGACTGTACAGTGCCATGTAACATGTATGTAGAGCGGGTACTACATTAATCAGTGTGAGATCACATGGGCATTGCCAACATGCAGATCTGCCTTGGGAGGAGAAGTAATAAAGTAACTGGTACTCACCGGCCAATCTGCTCCTGACTATGAAGTTACAGGCAGGGTTTAAAAAAGGGACAGTTAGGAGCTGATTGGCCGGTGATAAAGTACTAGGCACTTTATCACTTCTCCTCCCATATCACTGCTTCATATATCTACCCGAGTGCGGGTACTGTAACGCAGGCAATATACAGTCTAGGATGGGATAAAGTACCAGCCAACCATCTCCTAATTGGCATTTTTAGGAGCTGATTGACTGGTACTTTATCCTTGTCCAAATACCTGTACCACACACCTGCCTGTCACACCACACACCTGTACAATTGAGCTATATACCTGTCACACCACATACACCTGTACTACTCACCTGCCTGTCACACCACACACACCTGTACTACTCACCTGCCTGTCACACCACATACACCTGTACTACTCACCTGCCTGTCACACCACATACACCTGTACTACTCACCTGCCTGTCACACCACATACACCTGTACTACTCACCTGCCTGTCACACCACATACACCTGTACTACTCACCTGCCTGTCACACCACATACACCTGTACTACTCACCTGCCTGTCACACCACATACACCTGTACTACTCACCTGCCTGTCACACCACATACACCTGTACTACTCACCTGCCTGTCACACCACATACACCTGTACTACTCACCTGCCTGTCACACCACACACACACCTGTACTACTCACCTGCCTGTCACACCACACACACCTGTACTACTCACCTGCCTGTCCCACCACACACACCTGTACTACTCACCTGCCTGTCACACCACATACACCTGTACTACTCACCTGCCTGTCACACCACACACATCTGTACTACTCACCTGTCTGTCACACCACACACACCTGTACTACTCACCTGCCTGTCACACCACACACACCTGTACTACTTACCTGCCTGTGACACCACACACACCTGTACTACTCACCTGCTTGTCACACCACACACACACCTGTGCTACTCACCTGCCTGTCCCACCACATACACCTGTGCTACTCACCTGCCTGTCACACCACATACACCTGTACTACTCACCTGCCTGTCACACCACATACACCTGTACTACTCACCTGTCTGTCACACCACACACACCTGTACTACTTAACTGCCTGTCACACCACACACACCTGTACTACTCACCTGCCTGTCACACCACACACACACCTGTGCTACTCACCTACCTGTCACACCACATACACCTGTGCTACTCACCTACCGGTCACACCACATACACCTGTGCTACTCACCTGCCTGTCACACCACATACACCTGTACTACTCACCTGCCAGTCACACCACACACACCTGTACTACTCACCTGCCTGTCACACCACACACACCTGTACTACTCACCTACTTGTCACACCACACACACACCTGTACTACTCACCTGCCTGTCACACCACACACACACCTGTGCTACTCACCTACCTGTCACACCACATACACCTGTGCTACTCACCTACCGGTCACACCACATACACCTGTGCTACTCACCTGCCTGTCACACCACATACACCTGTACTACTCACCTGCCAGTCACACCACACACACCTGTACTACTCACCTGCCTGTCACACCACACACACCTGTACTACTCACCTACTTGTCACACCACACACACACCTGTACTACTCACCTGCCTGTCACACCACATACACCTGTACTACTCACCTGCCTGTCACACCACACACATCTGTACTACTCACCTGTCTGTCACACCACACACACCTGTACTACTCACCTGACTGTCACACCACACACACCTGTACTACTCACCTACTTGTCACACCACACACACACACCTGTACTACTCACCTGCCTGTCACACCACACACACCTGTACTACTCACCTGTTTGTCCCACCACACACCTGAACTACTCACTTGCCTGTCACACCACACACACACCTGTACTACTCACCTGTCTGTCACACCACACACACCTGTACTACTCACCTGTATGTCACATCACACACACACCTGTACTACTCACCTGCCTGTCACACCACATACACACCTGTACTACTGTACTCACCTGCTTGTCACACCACACACACACCGGTACTACTCACCTGCCTGTCACACCACACACACCTGTACTACTCACCTGCCTGTCACACCACACACACCTGTGCTACTCACCTGCCTGTCACACCACACACACCTGTACTACTCACCTGCCTGTCAGACCACACACACACACACACCTGTACTACTCACCTGCCTGTCACACTACACACACACACACCTGTACTACACACCTGCCTGTCACACCACACACACACCGGTACTACTCACCTGCCTGTCACACCACACACACCTGTACTACTCACCTGTCTGTCACACCACACACACCTGTGCTACTCACCTGCCTGTCACACTACACACACACCTGTACTACTCACCTGCCTGTCAGACCACACACATCTGTACTACTCACCTGCCTGTCAGACCACACACACACACACCTGTACTACACACCTGCCTGTCACACTACACACACACACACACACCTGTACTACACACCTGCCTGTCACACCACACACACACTTGTGCTACTCACCTGCCTGTCTCCATTGCTGCCGTCAGCGGGCTGGGCACTTCCCTTCACCAGGTACAACAGTCTGGCTACCTGGCTGAGCGGAGATTCCATCTTTCCAGTATTCAGAACGGGTTCTAGATATTTCCAGAACAATTCCAGCGATTTTGTGACGGAGTCCTTCCTCTGTTTCTCAGCTTCTACAACTGATGTCATATAAACACAGGGGAGCGCAGCATTATAGTATATACAGGGATAACATTAGGCTGTATACGTAGTGATCTCATCCTGAATATCCGGCAATGGCATAATCCGACGTTTCCCAAAGCACTGACACAAATAACATGCACCCAGCTCTGCCGCAGTGGCATACGCACCAGGTTCGCGCCAGGCGTAGGTACAGCCAAATACGCCGACACCAATCAGGTCAGAAGCACATGACCTGTCTATTATACAGCGGTTATAACGGACCGGCCCGACAATCATTATAAACTACAGCACAAAGTCATAGAATATAAGCAGCAGCAGCAACTTCTGACACCAAAAGGAGAACAGTCAATAGTTCAGTGAATGTTTCGGTCACAAAATATGGGGGACCCCTACCCCTTTTATCCCCCGTATTTTGGGAGCCAGGACCGGCCCTTAAACCTGGCGCCGGTTGTAGAAATTCCGGGCATTTTTAAAAACTATTTATTTTGAACATTTTCTTTTTACACTGCAGCCGGATCTGACGGATGTGACGGGTCTGACGGATGTGACGGATCTGACACATGTGACGGATGTGACGGATGTGACACGTGTGACGGATGTGACACGTGTGACGGATCTGACACGTGCGACGGATCTGACACGTGCGACGGATCTGACACGTGTGACGGATCTGACACGTGTGACGGACCTGACACGTGTGACGGATCTGACACGTGTGACGGATCTGACACATGTGCCTGATGCGACCGATCTGACTGATCTGACTGATCAGTGCAGGCTGCTGAGTCGTATTTGTATTCAGCGGCTGTATATACGGCCGCCTACACTATCGGGAGACTACGAATCAGTAAATCTGCCCTATTTACAAATTCGTATATCCCCGGCATCGGTCTTATGAGTACGTCCCCGGCATCGGTCTTATGAGTACGTCCCCGGCATCGGTATTATGAGTACGTCCCCGGCATCGGTATTATGAGTACGTCCCCGGCATCGGTCTTATGAGTACGTCCCGGCATCGGTCTTATAAGTACGTCCCCGGCATCGGTCTTATGAGTACGTCCCCGGCATCGGTCTTATGAGTACGTCCCCGGCATCGGTCTTATGAGTACGTCCCGGCATCGGTCTTATGAGTACGTCCCCGGCATCGGTCTTATGAGTACGTCCCCGGCATCGGTCTTATGAGTACGTCCCCGGCATCGGTCTTATGAGTACGTCCCCGGCATCGGTCTTATGAGTACGTCCCCGGCATCGGTCTTATGAGTACGTCCCCGGCATCGGTCTTAGGAGTACGTCCCGGCATCGGTCTTATGAGTACGTCCCCGGCATCGGTATTATGAGTACGTCCCCGGCATCGGTCTTATGAGTACGTCCCCGGCATCGGTCTTATGAGTACGTTCCCGGCATCGGTCTTATGAGTACGTCCCGGCATCGGTCTTATGAGTACGTCCCGGCATCGGTCTTATGAGAACGTCCCCGGCATCGGTCTTATGAGAACGTCCCCGGCATCGGTCTTATGAGTACGTCCCGGCATCGGTCTTATGAGTACGTCCCGGCATCGGTCTTATGAGTACGTCCCCGGCATCGGTCTTATGAGTACGTCTCCGGCATCGGTCTTATGAGTACGTCCCCGGCATCGGTCTTATGAGTACGTCCCCGGCATCGGTCTTATGAGTACGTCCCCGGCATCGGTCTTATGAGTGCGTCCCCGGCATCGGTCTTATGAGTGCGTCCCCGGCATCGGTCTTATGAGTACGTCCCCGGCATCGGTCTTATGAGTACGTCCCGGCATCGGTCTTATGAGTACGTCCCCGGCATCGGTCTATGAGTACGTCCCGGCATCGGTCTTATGAGTACGTTCCCGGCATCGGACTAAAGGTGCGTAATCACGGTAAGATATAGTGCAGATATAGCACACTAGCTAGTTTCTAATAGCATGCTAGATAGTGCGCTATATCTTACCGTGTGTACGCACTATCCGACGTACGATGCGCGCCCCCGCCGGTTGTCTGGCAGGGAGCTGCTTGGGTGAACATGCAACTCAATCTGGCTAGAAAGCATAAGATAGTATAGTGCAGTACAGCTGTGACGTCATATCGTATGTGATATCTTATGCACATTGTACGTTATTTTAAGCACAAATCTTATGCTCTTGACCACTGGGACTTTCCTGGGAAATCGTATACAATATCATACGGAACATAAATCGTACCGTGGGTACGCACCTTTACGAATACGTCCCCGGCATCGGACTTACGAGTACGTCCCCGGCATCGGACTTACGAGTACGTCCCCGGCATCGGACTTACGAGTACGTCCCCGGCAATCGGACTTACGAGTACGTCCCCGGCAATCGGAATTACGAGTACGTCCCCGGCAATCGGAATTATGAGTACGTCCCCGGCAATCGGACTTACGAATACGTCCCCGGCATCGGACTTCCGAGTACGTCCCCGGCAATCGGAATTACGAGTACGTCCCCGGCAATCGGACTTACGAATACGTCCCCGGCAATCGGACTTACGAATACGTCCCCGGCATCGGACTTACGAATACGTCCCCGGCATCGGACTTACGAATACGTCCCCGGCATCGGACTTACGAATACGTCCCCGGCATCGGACTTACGAATACGTCCCCGGCATCGGACTTACGAATACGTTCCCGGCATCGGACTTACGAATACGTCCCCGGCATCGGACTTACGAATACATCCCCGGCATCGGACTTACAAACACGTCCCCGGCATCGGACATATTTCAGAACCTTAGTACATTTCCCCCATCGTCTGTGTACCAGACCCGGTGAATGACTCTGGATCTCCTGCAGATCACCATAACATACCGTCCGGTGCTAGCTCTGGGTCCTCCTGGTCAGCTGGCAGGCTGTTGTAGTTCTGGGAAGAGACCCGGATTACACTGGACACGTGAACACCGAGGTCAGCCAGCAGGGCCAGTATCTGAGGCTGATAGACTCCCAGTACGATGATATAATGCTGGGGTCCATCGTCAGGCTCGTCATCTGGAAACACACGAGGAACTGTGTCAGTGGGGGCCGGCAGGTGCCTGCAGTAGGTGTGTGTGCCCAGACGTGTGGTTACCTATGTAGACATTGGTGTCCTCTTCCTCCCCTCGCCGTCTCAGGGTGGTGCTCTTCTTAATGCTAGGTGAAGCCTCAGGTGCTTTTTTACCTTTGGTTTTCCCAGAACCCTTTGCACTGGGCGGTTTCGCCTTGACACTTTTGGTTGACTTTTCCGGCAGGTTGGCATCCTGTGCCTAATACAGAGGGCAGAGCAGAGTGGGTGAGGTCCGGGCATCAGCTAGCTACATGACAGTACAATCATAACTATAAAGGAACGTATGCAATCTACAGTAATCCAACCAACAATACGTATGAGAGAAGCAGTCCATGCATGGTGCCAGAGGGAACGTACAATACACAGAGAGAACGTACAAGACACAGAGAGAGAACGTACAATACACAGAGAGAGAACGTACAATACACAGAGAGAGAACGTACAATACACAGAGAGAGAACGTACAATACACAGAGAGAACGTACAATACACAGAGAGAACGTACAAGACACAGAGAGAACGTACAAGACACAGAGAGAGTACGTACAATACACAGAGAGAGTACGTACAAGACACAGAGAGAGTACGTACAAGACACAGAGAGAACGTACAAGACGCGGAGGGAGAACTTACAAGACGCAGAGAGAGAACGTACAAGACACAGAGAGAGAACGTACAAGACACAGAGAGAGAACGTACAAGACACAGAGAGAGAACGTACAATACACAGAGAGAACGTACAAGACACAGAGAGAACGTACAATACACAGAGAGAACGTACAAGACACAGAGAGAGAACGTACAAGACACAGAGAGAGAACGTACAATACACAGAGAGAACGTACAATACACAGAGAGAACGTACAATACACAGAGAGAACGTACAATACACAGAGAGAACGTACAAGACACAGAGAGAACGTACAAGACAGAGAGAGTACGTACAAGACACAGAGAGAGTACGTACAAGACACAGAGAGAGTACGTACAAGACACAGAGAGAACGTACAAGACGCGGAGGGAGAACGTACAAGACGCAGAGAGAGAACGTACAATACACAGAGAGAACGAACAAGACACAGAGAGAGAACGTACAAGACACAGAGAGAGAACGTACAATACACAGAGAGAACGTACAATACACAGAGAGAACGTACAAGACACAGAGAGAGAACGTACAAGACACAGAGAGAGAACGTACAAGACACAGAGAGAGAACGTACAAGACACAGAGAGAACGTACAAGACACAGAGAGAACGTACAAGACACAGAGAGAAAACGTACAAGACACAGAGAGAGAACGTACAATACACAGAGAGAGAACGTACAAGACACAGAGAGAGAACGTACAATACACAGAGAGAGAACGTACAATACACAGAGAGAGAACGTACAATACACAGAGAGAGAACGTACAATACACAGAGAGAGAACGTACAATACACATAGAGAGAACATACAAGACACAGAGAGAGAACGTACAATACACAGAGAGAACGTACATGACACAGAGAGAACGTACAATACACAGAGAGAGAACGTACAATACACAGAGAGAGAACATACAATACACAGAGAGAGAACGTACAATACACAGAGAGAACGTACAATACACAGAGAGAGAACGTACAATACACAGAGAGAGAACGTACAAGACACAGAGGGCCTTATTTTGGTTCATTCTTTCTGACAAAATCCTTCTTAGATGGACAAAACCATGTGCACTGCAGGGGGGCAGATGTAACATGTGCAGAGAGAATTAGATTTGGGTGAGTAATTTTGTTTCTGTGCAGGGAAAATACTGACTGCTTTATTTTTACACTGCAATATAGATCTCACTTTGAAGTAAAACCCCACCCAAATCTAATTCTCTCTGCACATGTTACATCTGCCCCACCTGCAGTGCACATGGTTTTGTCCATCTAAGAAGGATTTTGTCAGAAAGAATGAACCAAAATAAGGCCCAGAGAGAGAACGTACAAGACACAGAGAGAGAACGTACAATACACAGAGAGAAAACGTACAATACACAGAGAGAAAACGTACAATACACAGAGAGAAAACGTACAATACACAGAGAGAAAACGTACAATACACAGAGAGAACGTACAATATACAGAGAGAACGTACAATACACAGAGAGAACGTACAATACACAGAGAGAGAACGTACAATACACAGAGAGAGAACGTACAATACACAGAGAGAGAACGTACAATACACAGAGAGAGAACGTACAATACACAGAGAGAGAACGTACAATACACAGAGAGAGAACGTACAATACACAGAGAGAGAACGTACAATACACAGAGAGAACGTACATGACACAGAGAGAACGTACAATACACAGAGAGAGAACGTACAATACACAGAGAGAGAACATACAATACACAGAGAGAGAACGTACAATACACAGAGAGAACGTACAATACACAGAGAGAGCGTACAATACACAGAGAGAACGTACAAAACACAGAGAGAACGTATAATACACAGAGAGAACGTACAATACACAGAGAGAGAACGTACAATACACAGAGAGAACGTACAATACACAGAGAGAACGTATAATACACAGAGAGAACGTATAATACACAGAGAGAACGTACATGACACAGAGAGAACGTACAATACACAGAGAGAACGTACAATACACAGAGAGCATACACGACACAGAGAGAACGTACAATACACAGAGAGAACGTACAATACACAGAGAGAATGTACAATACACAGAGAGAATGTACAATACACAGAGAGAACATACATGACACAGAGAGAACGTACAATACACAGAGAGAACGTACAATACACAGAGAGCATACACGACACAGAGAGAACGTACAATACAGAGAGAACGTACAATACACAGAGAGAACATACGTGACACAGAGAGAACGTACAATACACAGAGAGAACGTACAATACACAGAGAGAACGTACAATACACAGAGAGAACGTACAATACACAGAGAGAGAGAGAACGTACAATACACAGAGAGAGAACGTACAATACACAGAAAGAATGTACAATACACAGAGAGAATGTACAATACACAGAGAGAACGTACAATACACAGAGAGAACGTACAATACACAGAGAGAGAACGTACAATACACAGAGAGAGAACGTACAATACACAGAGAGAATGTACAATACACAGAGAGAACGTACAATACACAGAGAGAGAACGTACAATACACAGAGAGAACGTACAATACACAGAGAGAACGTATAATACACAGAGAGAACGTATAATACACAGAGAGAACGTACATGACACAGAGAGAACGTACATGACACAGAGAGAACGTACAATACACAGAGAGAACGTACAATACACAGAGAGCATACACGACACAGAGATAACGTACAATACACAGAGAGAACGTACAATACACAGAGAGAACGTACAATACATAGAGAGAACATACATGACACAGAGAGAACGTACAATACACAGAGAGAACGTACAATACACAGAGAGCATACACGACACAGAGAGAACGTACAATACAGAGAGAACGTACAATACACAGAGAGAACATACGTGACACAGAGAGAACGTACAATACACAGAGAGAACGTACAATACACAGAGAGAACGTACAATACACAGAGAGAACGTACAATACACAGAGAGAGAGAGAACGTACAATACACAGAGAGAGAACGTACAATACACAGAAAGAATGTACAATACACAGAGAGAATGTACAATACACAGAGAGAACGTACAATACACAGAGAGAGAACGTACAATACACAGAGAGAGAACGTACAATACACAGAGAGAATGTACAATACACAGAGAGAACGTACAATACACAGAGAGAGAACGTACAATACACAGAGAGAACGTACAATACACAGAGAGAACGTATAATACACAGAGAGAACGTATAATACACAGAGAGAACGTACATGACACAGAGAGAACGTACATGACACAGAGAGAACGTACAATACACAGAGAGAACGTACAATACACAGAGAGCATACACGACACAGAGAGAACGTACAATACACAGAGAGAACGTACAATACACAGAGAGAACGTACAATACATAGAGAGAACATACATGACACAGAGAGAACGTACAATACACAGAGAGAACGTACAATACACAGAGAGCATACACGACACAGAGAGAACGTACAATACAGAGAGAACGTACAATACACAGAGAGAACGTACAATACACAGAGAGAACATACGTGACACAGAGAGAACGTACAATACACAGAGAGAACGTACAATACACAGAGAGAACGTACAATACACAGAGAGAACGTACAATACACAGAGAGAACGTACAATACACAGAGAGAACGTACAATACACAGAGAGAGAACGTACAATACACAGAGAGAGAACGTACAATACACAGAGAGAACGTACAATACACAGAGAGAACGTACAATACACAGAGTGAGAACGTACAATACACAGAGAGAGAACGTACAATACACAGAGAGAATGTACAATACACAGAGAGAATGTACAATACACAGAGAGAATGTACAATACACAGAGAGAACGTACAATACACAGAGAGAGAACGTACAATACACAGAGAGAGAACGTACAATACACAGAGAGAACGTACAATACACAGAGAGAGCGTACAATACACAGAGAGAACGTACAATACACAGAGAGAGAACGTACAATACACAGAGAGAACGTACAATACACAGAGAGCATACACGACACAGAGAGAACGTACAATACAGAGAGAACGTACAATACACAGAGAGAACGTACAATACACAGAGAGAACATACGTGACACAGAGAGAACGTACAATACACAGAGAGAACGTACAATACACAGAGAGAACGTACAATACACAGAGAGAACGTACAATACACAGAGAGAACGTACAATACACAGAGAGAGAACGTACAATACACAGAGAGAGAACGTACAATACACAGAGAGAGAACGTACAATACACAGAGAGAGAACGTACAATACACAGAGAGAATGTACAATACACAGAGAGAACGTACAATACACAGAGAGAGAACGTACAATACACAGAGAGAGAACGTACAATACACAGAGAGAATGTACAATACACAGAGAGAACGTATAATACACAGAGAGAACGTACATGACACAGAGAGAACGTACAATACACAGAGAGAACGTACAATACACAGAGAGAACGTACAATACACAGAGAGCATACACGACACAGAGAGAATGTACAATACACAGAGAGAACGTACAATACACAGAGAGAACGTACAATACACAGAGAGAACATACATGACACAGAGAGAACGTACAATACACAGAGAGAACGTACAATACACAGAGAGCATACACGACACAGAGAGAACGTACAATACAGAGAGAACGTACAATACACAGAGAGAACGTACAATACACAGAGAGAACATACATGACACAGAGAGAACGTACAATACACAGAGAGAACGTACAATACACAGAGAGAACGTACAATACACAGAGAGAACGTACAATACACAGAGAGAACGTACAATACACAGAGAGAACGTACAATACACAGAGAGAGAACGTACAATACACAGAGAGAGAACGTACAATACACAGAGAGAATGTACAATACACAGAGAGAACGTACAATACACAGAGAGAGATCGTACAATACACAGAGAGAGAACGTACAATACACAGAGACAACGTACAATACACAGAGACAACGTACAATACACAGAGAGAACGTACAATACACAGAGAGAACGTACAATACAGAGAGAACGTACAATACACAGAGAGAACGTACAATACACAGAGAGAACATACATGACACAGAGAGAACGTACAATACACAGAGAGAACGTACAATACACAGAGAGAATGTACAATACACAGAGAGCGTACACGACACAGAGAGAACGTACAATACACAGAGAGAACGTACAATACACCGTCCATAGCAGAGGAACCTGTCGGCTATGTGCGGGACATACAAAAGAGGGTTATTACACTGCACTGTCCACTGTCCATAGCCAAATAGGGTAACGGGGGGCCTGTAACAGTGGTCTCATAGTACACACAGAGGATAATTACTGAGGACAACTGAAAGTAACAGAGAAGTACTACTGAATAATAACAATAGAAAGAGGGGGAAAGAGAGGTGGGGACGGATAGAGAAAGAGGGTGAGGGAGAAAGGGGAAGAGAGAGAGGGGAGTACGAGAGAGAAGGATAGAGAGAGAAGGATAGAGAGAGAGGGGAAAAGGGGGAGAGATAGGTGGGGAGGGATAGAGAGAGAGTGCGGGCGAAAGGGGGAGAGAGAGGGTGAGGGAGAGAAGGGGGAGAAGAGATAAAGAGAGTTAGAGAGGGGTAGAGAGATAGAGAGGTGGGGAGGGAAAGAGAGAGGTGGGGAGGGAGCGAGAGAGGTGGGGACAGATAGAGAGAGAGGGTGAGAGAAAGGGGGAAAAATAGAGAGAGTGAGGGACAGAGGGGGAGGAGAGGGGGAGGAGGGGGGAGGAGAGGGGGAAGAGGGGGAGGAGAGGGGGAAGAGATAGAGAGAGGGGGAGAGAGCGAGCGAGGCAGAGAGATCAGGAGAGAGGGGAGGAGATGGGTATAAGATAGAGAGGGGGAGGAGATGGGTAAAAGATAGAGAGGGGGAGGAGATGGGTAAAAGATAGAGAGGGGGAGGAGATGGGTAAAAGATAGAGAGGGGGAGGAGATGGGTAAAAGATAGAGAGAGGGAGAAAGAGAGGTGTGATAGATAGGAAGAGAGGATGAGGGAGAGAGGGGGAGACCGAGAGAGGGGAAAAATAGATATGGGAAGGAAAAAAGTACTCTTTACCTAGAACGGCGCCCATCGCAGGCATCGCATGTACATCGCATGCCATTATAATGGCATGCGATGCGACCGATGCGACGCCCGCGATTTTACATAGAAATGCGTGTTAAAATGTAAATTGCGTCGGTCGCATCGCATGCGACCAATAAAATCGCATGCGATGCGACCAACGCGATTTTACATAGGAAACAATGTTAAATGGCCCAATTGACCCGATTTTACATAGGGAACAATGTTAAATGGCCCACAGACCCCAAATAGCCACCCTGAAGTGTGAAATGGCCCCCCCAATTGTTAACGCCACCCCACGATCAACGTCAACCCGAAGCGTGGCGAGCGCAGCGAGCCCGCGAGGGGCGGCGGTACGCGTCCTACGACCTTTTTATACCCCCACTATCCACGTCGGCGTGGAGTTGAGAATAGAAAGTGTGGCGAGCGCAGCGAGCCACCGAGCCCGAAGCGTGGCGAGCACAGAGAGCCCCGAGAGGGGACGCGGATACCTTCACAGGTATCCGCGTCCCCTAGCGGGCTTCACAGGTATAAGCGTCCGCTCGCCACGTTCTCAACTCCACGCCGACGTGGATAGTGGGGGTATGAAAAGGTCGGAGGATGCGTACCGCCGCCGCTCGCCACGCTTCGGGTTGACGTTGATTGTGGATGGCCATTTCACACTTCAGGGTGGCTATTTGTGGTCTGTGGGCCCTTTAACATTGTTCCCTATGTAAAATCGTGGTAATCACGTCGGTCGCATCGCATGTGATTTTTTGGTCGCATGCGATGCGACCAACACGATTTTTTACCTTGCGATGCCTAAGATCAAAATCGTGGGCGCCGTTCTAGGTAAAGAGTACCGAAAAAAATAGACAGAGAGGGTGAGGAAGAGAGGATGAAAAAGAGAGGGGGAGATAGAGAGAGGGATGTAGACAGAGAGAGGGGAGAGTGGGGGCAGAGACAGAGAGAGGGTGAGGGAAAGAGGAGAAGATAGAGAGGGGGGAGATCGAGAGGTGGGGAGGGATAGATGGAGGGAAGAGAGTGAGGAGAGATGGGTAGAGAGGGGGAAGAGAGCGAGGGAGAGAGAAAGATAGAGAAAGAAGGAGAGAGAGGGGGGAGGGTGGAGAGCGGGAGGAAGCGAGGGAGACAGAGATAGAGAGAGGGAGGGGGGAGAGATAGAGGGAATAGATAGAGAGACGGAGAAAAGGGGAGACAGAGAGTCAGAGGGAGTAAGTGGGTGACAAAAAGAGAAGGTGAGAGAGGGGGAGACAGAGAGATAGAGGGGTGGAGAGAGTGAGAGATGGTGGGAGAGAGACAGATATACTATTTAGTGTTCTGGGCCTGATTCACAAGCATTCCCCCTGTGTGGCCGATCACCCCTGTGTGGCCGATCCCCCCTGTGTGGCCAATCCCCCCAGCCAGAGTGACATCCTGCCCACCTCCGCCCAGCCAGAGTGACATCCTGCCCACCTCCGCCCAGCCAGAGTGACATCCTGCCCACCTCTGCCCAGCCAGAGTGACATCCTGCCCACCTCCGCCCAGCCAGAGTGACATCCTGCCCACCTCCGCCCAGCCAGAGTGACATCATGCCCACCTCCGCCGAGCCAGTGACATCCCGCCCACCTCCGCCCAGCCAGAGTGACATCCCGTCCACCCCGAGTGACATCCCGCCCACCTCCTCCCAGCCAGAGTGACATCCCGCCCACCTCCGCACAGCCAGAGTGACATCTCGCCCATCTCCGCCCAGCCAGAGTGACAGCCCGCCCACCTCCTCCCAGCCAGAGTGACATCTCGCCCACCTCCGCCCAGCCAGAGTGACATCCCGCCCATCTCTGCCCAGCCAGAGTGACATCTCGCCCACCTCCGCCCAGCCAGAGTGACATCCCGCCCACCTCCGCCCAGCCAGAGTGACATCTCGCCCACCTCCACCCAGCCAGAGTGACATCCCGCCAATCTCCGCCCACCCAGAGTGACATCCTACCCAGCCAGAGTGACATCCCGCCCATCTCCGCCCAGCCAGAGTGAAAGCCCCCCATTTCCGCCCAGCCAGAGTGACAGCCCGCCCATCTCCGCCCAGCCAGAGTGACAGCCCGCCCATCTCTGCCCAGCTAGAGTGGCATCCTGCCCACCTCCGCCCAGCCAGAGTAACATCCTGCCCATCTCCGCCCAGCCAGAGTGACATCCCGCCCATCTCCGCCCAGCCAGAGTGAAAGCCCGCCCATCGCCACCCAGCCAGAGCGACATCCCGCCCATCTCCGCCCAGCCAGAGCGACATCCTGCCCATCTCCGCCCAGCCAGAGTGACATCCTGCCCAGCCAGAGTGGCATCCTGCCCATCTCCGCCCAGCCAGAACGACATCTCCGCCCAGCCAGTGCGACATCCCGCCCATCTCCGCCCAGCCAGTGCGACATCCCGCCCATCTCCGCCCAGCCAGAGCGACATCCCGCCCATCTCCGCCCAGCCAGAGTGAAAGCCCCCCATTTCCGCCCAGCCAGAGTGACAGCCCGCCCATCTCCGCCCAGCCAGAGTGACAGCCCGCCCATCTCTGCCCAGCTAGAGTGGCATCCTGCCCACCTCCGCCCAGCCAGAGTAACATCCTGCCCATCTCCGCCCAGCCAGAGTGACATCCCGCCCATCTCCGCCCAGCCAGAGTGAAAGCCCGCCCATCGCCACCCAGCCAGAGCGACATCCCGCCCATCTCCGCCCAGCCAGAGCGACATCCTGCCCATCTCCGCCCAGCCAGAGTGACATCCTGCCCAGCCAGAGTGGCATCCTGCCCATCTCCGCCCAGCCAGAACGACATCTCCGCCCAGCCAGTGCGACATCCCGCCCATCTCCGCCCAGCCAGTGCGACATCCCGCCCATCTCCGCCCAGCCAGAGCGACATCCCGCCCATCTCCGCCCAGCCAGAGTGACATCCCGCCCACCTCCGCCCAGCCAGAGTGACATCCCGCCCACCTCCTCCCAGCCAGAGTGACATCCCGCCCACCTCCTCCCAGCCAGAGTGACATCCCGCCCACCTCCGCCCAGCCAGAGTGACATCCCGCCCACCTCCGCCCAGCCAGAGTGACATCCCGCCCATCTCCGCCCACCCAGAGTGACATCCTGCCCAGCCAGAGTGACATACCGCTCATCTCCACCTAGCCAGAGTGAAAGCCCCCCATTTCGGCCCAGCCAGAGTGACATCCCGCCCATCTCCGCCCAGCCAGAGTGACAGCCCGCCCATCTCTGCCCAGCCAGAGTGGCATCCTGCCCACCTCCGCCAAGCCAGAGTGACATCCCGCCCATCTCCGCCCAGCCAGAATGACATCCTGCCCAGCCAGAGTGACATCCCGCCCATCTCCGCCCAGCCAGAGTGAAAGCCCGCCCATCGCCACCCACCCAGAGCGACATCCTGCCCATCTCCGCCCAGCCAGAGTGACATCCTGCCCAGCCAGAGTGGCATCCTGCCCATCTCCGCCCAGCCAGAGTGAAATCCTGCCCAGCCAGTGCGACATCCCGCCCATCTCCGCCCAGCCAGTGCGACATCCCGCCCATCTCCGCCCAGCCAGTGCGACATCCCGCCCATCTCCTCCCAGCCAGTGCGACATCCCGCCCATCTCCGCCCAGCCAGTGCGACATCCCGCCCATCTCCGCCCAGCCAGAGCGACATCCCGCCCATCTCCGCCCAGCCAGAGTGACATCCCGCCCACCTCCGCCCAGCCAGAGTGACATCCCGCCCACCTCCGCCCAGCCAGAGTGACATCTCGCCCACCTCCGCCCACCCAGAGTGACATCCTGCCCAGCCAGAGTGACATCCCGCCCATCTCCGCCCAGCCAGAGTGAAAGCCCCCCATTTCCGCCCAGCCAGAGTGACAGCCCGCCCATCTCCGCCCAGCCAGAGTGACAGCCCGCCCATCTCTGCCCAGCCAGAGTGGCATCCTGCCCACCTCCGCCCAGCCAGAGTGACATCCTGCCCAGCCAGTGCGACAACTCGCCCATCTCCGCCCAGCCAGTGCGACATCCCGCCCATCTCCGCCCAGCCAGAGTGACAGCCCGCCCATCTCTGCCCAGCCAAAGTGGCATCCTGCCCACCTCCGCCCAGCCAGAGTGACATCCTGCCCAGCCAGTGCGACATCCCGCCCATCTCCGCCCAGCCAGTGCGACATCCCGCCCATCTCCGCCCAGCCAGAGCGACATCCCGCCCATCTCCGCCCAGCCAGAGCGACATCCTGCCCATCTCCGCCCAGCCAGAGTGACATCCCGCCCATCTCCGCCCAGCCAGAGTGAAAGCCCGCCCATCGCCACCCAGCCAGAGCGACATCCCGCCCATCTCCGCCCAGCCAGAGCGACATCCTGCCCATCTCCGCCCAGCCAGAGTGACATCCTGCCCAGCCAGAGTGGCATCCTGCCCATCTCCGCCCAGCCAGAACGACATCTCCGCCCAGCCAGTGCGACATCCCGCCCATCTCCGCCCAGCCAGTGCGACATCCCGCCCATCTCCGCCCAGCCAGAGCGACATCCCGCCCATCTCCGCCCAGCCAGAGTGACATCCCGCCCACCTCCGCCCAGCCAGAGTGACATCCCGCCCACCTCCTCCCAGCCAGAGTGACATCCCGCCCACCTCCGCCCAGCCAGAGTGACATCCCGCCCACCTCCGCCCAGCCAGAGTGACATCCCGCCCATCTCCGCCCACCCAGAGTGACATCCTGCCCAGCCAGAGTGACATACCGCTCATCTCCACCTAGCCAGAGTGAAAGCCCCCCATTTCGGCCCAGCCAGAGTGACATCCCGCCCATCTCCGCCCAGCCAGAGTGACAGCCCGCCCATCTCTGCCCAGCCAGAGTGGCATCCTGCCCACCTCCGCCCAGCCAGAGTGACATCCCGCCCATCTCCGCCCAGCCAGAATGACATCCTGCCCAGCCAGTGCGACATCCCGCCCATCTCCGCCCAGCCAGTGCGACATCCCGCCCATCTCCGCCCAGCCAGTGCGACATCCCGCCCATCTCCGCCCAGCCAGTGCGACATCCCGCCCATCTCCGCCCAGCCAGAGCGACATCCCGCCCATCTCCGCCCAGCCAGAGTGACATCCCGCCCACCTCCGCCCAGCCAGAGTGACATCCCGCCCACCTCCGCCCAGCCAGAGTGACATCTCGCCCACCTCCGCCCACCCAGAGTGACATCCTGCCCATCTCCGCCCAGCCAGAGTGAAAGCCCCCCATTTCCGCCCAGCCAGAGTGACAGCCCGCCCATCTCCGCCCAGCCAGAGTGACAGCCCGCCCATCTCTGCCCAGCCAGAGTGGCATCCTGCCCACCTCCGCCCAGCCAGAGTGACATCCTGCCCAGCCAGTGCGACATCTCGCCCATCTCCGCCCAGCCAGTGCGACATCCCGCCCATCTCCGCCCAGCCAGAGTGACAGCCCGCCCATCTCTGCCCAGCCAAAGTGGCATCCTGCCCACCTCCGCCCAGCCAGAGTGACATCCTGCCCAGCCAGTGCGACATCCCGCCCATCTCCGCCCAGCCAGTGCGACATCCCGCCCATCTCCGCCCAGCCAGAGCGACATCCCGCCCATCTCCGCCCAGCCAGAGCGACATCCCGCCCATCTCCGCCCAGCCAGAGTGACATCCCGCCCATCTCCGCCCAGCCAGAGTGACATCCCGCCCAGCTCCGCCCAGCCAGAGTGACATCCCGCCCAGCTCCGCCCAGCCAGAGCGACATCCCGCCCAGCTCCGCCCAGCCAGAGCGACATCCCGCCCATCTCCGCCCAGCCAGAGCGACATCCCGCCCATCTCTGCCCAGCCAGAGTGACATCCCGCCCACCTCCGCCCAGCCAGAGTGACATCCCGCCCACCTCCGCCCAGCCAGAGTGACATCTCGCCCACCTCCGCCTACCCAGAGTGACATCCTGCCCATCTCCGCCCAGCCAGAGTGACAGCCCGCCCATCTCCGCCCAGCCAGAGTGACAGCCCGCCCATCTCTGCCCAGCCAGAGTGGCATCCTGCCCACCTCCGCCCAGCCAGAGTGACATCCTGCCCAGCCAGTGCGACATCCCGCCCATCTCCGCCCAGCCAGTGCGACATCCCGCCCATCTCCGCCCAGCCAGTGCGACATCCCGCCCATCTCCGCCCAGCCAGTGCGACATCCCGCCCATCTCCGCCAAGCCAGAGCGACATCCCGCCCATCTCCGCCCAGCCAGAGCGACATCCCGCCCATCTCCGCCCAGCCAGAGTGACATCCCGTCCATCTCCGCCCAGCCAGAGTGACATCCCGCCCATCTCCGCCCAGCCAGAGTGACATCCTGCCCATCTCCGCCCAGCCAGAGCGACATCCCGCCCATCTCCGCCCAGCCAGAGCGACATCCCGCCCATCTCCGCCCAGCCAGAGTGACATCCTGCCCAGCCAGAGTGACATCCCGCCCATCTCCGCCCAGCCAGAGTGAAAGCCCGCCCATCGCCACCCAGCCAGAGCGACATCCCGCCCATCTCCGCCCACCCTATGGAAGTCTGCGTGTAGTGGTAGGAAGGTGTCTATCGATAATCACCCAGCCTGTGAATTCGCAGGCAGGCTTAGATAGCCACCACAGAGTGCAGTTACTGTACATGGACCCGGCTACCTTTCTGTCAGCCTCCCTCCTCTGCAGATCCTTCTGTTTAATGCACAGGAACTGAAACTTCAGCAGCTTCGCAATCAGCGGAAGCGGCAATGTCTCTCCACTGTCCAGCAGGAACTTCGCTGCTTCTGTCACCTATGGGGCAGAAATACAGACGTTACAGTATGACATCACACAGCTAAGGGAAGGAGGAGTGATGTAACCCAGCGGTGCGGAGAGGTGATCACATACAGCTAGGGGAAGGAGGAGTGATGTAACCCAGGGGTGCGGAGAGGTGACCACATACAGCTAGGGGAAGGAGGAATGATGTAACCCAGGGGTGCGGAGAGGTGACCACATACAGCTAGGGGAAGGAGGAGTGATGTAACCCAGGGGTGCGGAGAGGTGACCACATACAGCTAGGGGAAGGAGGAATGATGTAACCCAGGGGTGCGGAGAGGTGTCCACATACAGCTAGGGGAAGGAGGAGTGATGTAACCCAGGGGTGCGGAGAGGTGACCACATACAGCTAGGGGAAGGAGGAGTGATGTAACCCAGGGGTGCGGAGAGGTGACCACATACAGCTAGGGGAAGGAGGAGTGATGTAACCCAGGGGTGCGGAGAGGTGGTCACATACAGCTAGGGGAAGGAGGAGTGATGTAACCCAGCGGTGCGGAGAGGTGATCACATACAGCTAGGGGAAGGAGGAGTGATGTAACCCAGGGGTGCGGAGAGGTGGTCACATACAGATAGGGGAAGGAGGAGTGATGTAACCCAGGGGTGCGGAGAGGTGGTCACATACAGCTAGGGGAAGGAGGAGTGATGTAACCCAGGGGTGCGGAGAGGTGGTCACATACAGCTAGGGGAAGGAGGAGTGATGTAACCCAGGGGTGCGGAGAGGTGACCACATACAGCTAGGGGAAGGAGGAGTGATGTAACCCAGGGGTGCGGAGAGGTGGTCACATACAGCTAGGGGAAGGAGGTGTGATGTAACCCCGGGGTGCGGAGAGGTGACCACATACAGCTAGGGGAAGGAGGTGTGATGTAACCCAGGGGTGCGGAGAGGTGGTCAC
Source organism: Crinia signifera (assembly GCF_055691185.1). Classification (NCBI taxonomy): domain Eukaryota; kingdom Metazoa; phylum Chordata; class Amphibia; order Anura; family Myobatrachidae; genus Crinia; species Crinia signifera. Next base: position 5,061,895 of record NC_139218.1, read on the forward strand.
ATACAGCTAGGGGAAGGAGGAGTGATGTAACCCAGGGGTGCGGAGAGGTGGTCACATACAGCTAGGGAAAGGAGTGATGTAACCCAGGGGTGCGAAGAGGTGGTCACATACAGCTAGGGGAAGGAGGAGTGATGTAACCCAGGGGTGCGGAGAGGTGACCACATACAGCTAGGGGAAGGAGGAATGATGTAACCCAGGGGTGCGGAGAGGTGACCACATACAGCTAGGGGAAGGAGGAGTGATGTAACCCAGGGGTGCGGAGAGGTGGTCACATACAGCTAGGGGAAGGAGGTGTGATGTAACCCCGGGGTGCGGAGAGGTGACCACATACAGCTAGGGGAAGGAGGAGTGATGTAACCCAGGGGTGCGGAGAGGTGACCACATACAGCTAGGGGAAGGAGGAGTGATGTAACCCAGGGGTGCGGAGAGGTGACCACATACAGCTAGGGGAAGGAGGAGTGATGTAACCCAGGGGTGCGGAGAGGTGGTCACATACAGCTAGGGGAAGGAGGTGTGATGTAACCCCGGGGTGCGGAGAGGTGACCACATACAGCTAGGGGAAGGAGGTGTGATGTAACCCAGGGGTGCGGAGAGGTGGTCACATACAGCTAGGGGAAGGAGGAGTGATGTAACCCAGGGGTGCGGAGAGGTGGTCACATACAGCTAGGGGAAGGAGGAGTGATGTAACCCAGGGGTGCGGAGAGGTGATCACATACAGCTAGGGAAAGGAGTGATGTAACCCAGGGGTGCGAAGAGGTGGTCACATACAGCTAGGGGAAGGAGGAGTGATGTAACCCAGGGGTGCGGAGAGGTGACCACATACAGCTAGGGGAAGGAGGAATGATGTAACCCAGGGGTGCGGAGAGGTGGTCACATACAGCTAGGGGAAGGAGGAGTGATGTAACCCAGGGGTGCGGAGAGGTGGTCACATACAGCTAGGGGAAGGAGGAGTGATGTAACCCAGGGGTGCGGAGAGGTGGTCACATACAGCTAGGGGAAGGAGGTGTGATGTAACCCAGGGGTGCGGAGAGGTGACTACATACAGCTAGGGGAAGGAGGAGTGATGTAACCCAGGGGTGCGGAGAGGTGACTACATACAGCTAGGGGAAGTAGTGATATAACCCAGGGGTGCGGAGAGGTGACCACATACAGCTAGGGGAAGGAGGAGTGATGTAACCCAGGGGTGCGGAGAGGTGGTCACATACAGCTAGGGGAAGGAGGTGTGATGTAACCCCGGGGTGCGGAGAGGTGACCACATACAGCTAGGGGAAGGAGGAGTGATGTAACCCAGGGGTGCGGAGAGGTGACCACATACAGCTAGGGGAAGGAGGAGTGATGTAACCCAGGGGTGCGGAGAGGTGACTACATACAGCTAGGGGAAGGAGGAATGATGTAACCCAGGGGTGCGGAGAGGTGACCACATACAGCTAGGGGAAGGAGGAGTGATGTAACCCAGGGGTGCGGAGAGGTGACTACATACAGCTAGGGGAAGGAGGAATGATGTAACCCAGGGGTGCGGAGAGGTGACCACATACAGCTAGGGGAAGGAGGAGTGATGTAACCCTGGGGTGCGGAGAGGTGACTACATACAGCTAGGGGAAGGAGGAGTGATGTAACCCAGGGGTGCGGAGAGGTAGTCACATACAGCTAGGGGAAGGAGGAGTGATGTAACCCAGGGGTGCGGAGAGGTGATCACATACAGCTAGGGGAAGGAGTGATGTAACCCAGGGGTGCGGAGAGGTGACTACATACAGCTATGGGAAGGAGGAGTGATGTAACCCAGGGGTGCGGAGAGGTGGTCACATACAGCTAGGGGAAGGAGGTGTGATGTAACCCAGGGGTGCGGAGAGGTGACTACATACAGCTAGGGGAAGAAGGCGTGATGTAATCCAGGGGTGCGGAGAGGTGACCACATACAGCTAGGGGAAGGAGGAGTGATGTAACCCAGGGGTGCGGAGAGGTGGTCACATACAGCTAGGGGAAGGAGGAGTGATGTAACCCAGGGGTGCGGAGAGGTGACCACATACAGCTAGGGGAAGGAGGAGTGATGTAACCCAGGGGTGCGGAGAGGTGGTCACATACAGCTAGGGGAAGGAGTGATGTAACCCAGGGGTGCGGAGAGGTGGTCACATACAGCTAGGGGAAGGAGTGATGTAACCCAGGGGTGCGGAGAGGTGACCACATACAGCTAGGGGAAGGAGGAGTGATGTAACCCAGGGGTGCGGAGAGGTGGTCACATACAGCTAGGGGAAGGAGGAGTGATGTAACCCAGGGGTGCGGAGAGGTGGTCACATACAGCTAGGGGAAGGAGGCGTGATGTAATCCAGGGGTGCGGAGAGGTGACCACATACAGCTAGGGGAAGGAGGTTTGATGTAACCCAGGGGTGCGGAGAGGTGACTACATACAGCTAGGGGAAGGAGGAGTGATGTAACCCAGGGGTGCGGAGAGGTGGTCACATACAGCTAGGGGAAGGAGGAGTGATGTAACCCAGGGGTGCGGAGAGGTGACTACATTCAGCTAGGGGAAGGAGGAGTGATGTAACCCAGGGGTGCGGAGAGGTGATCACATACAGCTAGGGGAAGGAGGAGTGATGTAACCCAGGGGTGCAGGGAGGTGACCACATACAGCAAGGGGAAGGAGGAGTGATGTAACCCAGGGGTGCGGAGAGGTGACCACATACAGCTAGGGGAAGGAGGAGTGATGTAGCCCAGGGGAGCGGAGAGGTGATCACATACAGCTAGGGGAAGGAGGTGTGATGTAACCCAGGGGTGCGGAGAGGTGACCACATACAGCTAGGGGAAGGAGGAGTGATGTAACCCTGGGGAGCGGAGAGGTGGTCACATACAGCTAGGGGAAGGAGGAGTGATGTAACCCAGGGTTGCGGAGAGGTGGTCACATACAGCTAGGGGAAGGAGGAGTGATGTAACCCTGGGGAGCGGAGAGGTGGTCACATACAGCTGGGGGAAGGAGGAGTGATGTAACCCAGGGGTGCGGAGAGGTGACTACATACAGCTAGGGGAAGGAGGAGTGATGTAACCCTGGGGAGCGGAGAGGTGGTCCCTGTGTGTCAATGCAGGGTATCTGTGCACAGGGCTTTGATGACCAAGCTGAAACGAGGCCCTCCGATGCAGCTGTGACGCCATTTGTGTCCATGACTCGAGGCTATAACGTTTGCCTTTGACAGTGCGGCTGCTGTGTGTTCTAAGTTTTTCCTGATAAGGAGGTAGTTACATAGGGTGACATTTAATAGGGTGCGATTTTCATGGTCTGGGAAAACCCCCATGCCGGACCATGATTGGCTGGCAGGCGAGGCTAACTCCTGTTCTGGGACGGAGCTCCAGATGTAAACAAACCCGCTCCCAGATACCAGACAGCATACCCTCCAACATTTGAAGGGCAGAAATCGGTACACATTCAGAAAGGGGGCGTGGCCACATGGAAAGTGGGCGTGGTACCACACAAAAGGGGCGTGGCATTACACAACACATCGTTATGCCCGTTACACATTTTAGTAAACGCTGTATGCCAATTACACATAAGGCCACACACCGTAATGCCCATTACACATTGTACAACACATCGTGGTGCCCATTACATACTATATAACAAACCATAATGCCCATTACATATTTGACGCATAAATGCTGCTTACCTACATGCTCATTGCCAGAGGGTTCTTTCTTGATGCCAGGGCTTCATGCTTGTTGCCAAGAGGGAGGGCATGGCATGTTGCCAAGGGGGAATATAATGCCGATTGCAAAGTGTGGCGGAATTGCTCGTTGTCAAGGGGGGGGAGAAAATGCTCGTCAGGGGGGGGGGGGGATTGCTCGTTGTCAAGGGGGGGAGAAAATGCTCTTGTCAAGGTGGGGGGGGTTGCTCGTTGTTAAGGGGGAGCCGCCAGACGCACACAATTGAATAAAATGGCTGTACAGTATAAGCAGCGGCAGCATCCTCGTCCCTCACTGAATATTTTCAATTCTCCCGCTTGGCGGCCGCGAGCCAATAGGAGGTCGCGGTCATTCAGCCAATCATGAGCGGCTGCTAGACCGCGAGCTCCTATTGGCTCACGGCCGTCCACTGACTCCAGCCTGAGCCTAGGGAAGAGAAAGAGCCTGCCCTTGATACTTACAAGCTGCTAGAAACTATGCTGCTGCTGCCGCCGCTTTAGGTAAGCAGAGGGCAGAAACTAGATCCAGCCGGGCAGCGCACAGACAGCTCACTGCTGTCTGTGCGCTGCCCGGCTCTGAATTCTGTACATTCGGTACTTGTTTAATTTGCCGGTACAGACCGTAAAAAACCGGTACCGGACCGGCAAATTCGGTACTGTTGGAGGGTATGAGACAGCATTGCCAGGGTGCGGAGAAGCCCCGAAGATCAGCGTGGTGAGTATAATTTACTTCCACAGGTACAGCCCCATGTATTCTACTGGACAAGGGGACCGAGCTTCAGTCAGGAAAGGTGGGTTTGAATGTATGGGCTCCGTGTGCAATAAAGATGTACTGTAAGAGTGTGTCCGTGTGTAATAAAGATGTACTGTAAGAGTGTGTCCGTGTGTAATAAAGATGTACTGTAAGAGTGTGTCCGTGTGTAATAAAGATGTACTGTAAGAGTGTGTCCGTGTGCAATAAAGATGTACTGTAAGAGTGTGTCCGTGTGTAATAAAGATGTACTGTAAGAGTGTGTCTGTGTGCAATAAAGATGTACTGTAAGAGTGTGTCTGTGTGTAATAAAGATGTACTGTAAGAGTGTGTCTGTGTGTAATAAAGATGTACTGTAAGAGTGTGTCTGTGTGTAATAAAGATGTACTGTAAGAGTGTGTCTGTGTGTAATAAAGATGTACTGTAAGAGTGTGTCTGTGTGCAATAAAGATGTACTGTAAGAGTGTGTCTGTGTGTAATAAAGATGTACTGTAAGAGTGTGTCTGTGTGTAATAAAGATGTACTGTAAGAGTGTGTCTGTGTGCAATAAAGATGTACTGTAAGAGTGTGTCCGTGTGTAATAAAGATGTACTGTAAGAGTGTGTCTGTGTGCAATAAAGATGTACTGTAAGAGTGTGTCTGTGTGCAATAAAGATGTACTGTAATGTAGGGTACACACCAGGACGACCTGCTCACGATGCACATCGTGAGCGGGTCGTCAGTGTCTCGTCCGACCCGCTCACGATGACGCGGGAGGGCACGACCCGCTCACGATGTGCACCGTGAGCGGGTCCGATCCGATGGCGACCCGCACCCGGTTGTATGGTCGTCATTGAGATCCTACCTGCAGCAGGTAGGATCTCAATAACGACCGACCGACCCGCGGGACCGCGCATCGGATCGGAATCGCTCCACACCAGCTCAGAAAAGGGCCCAATCAGCACACAATCTGCATCCAATTGATCGGAATCGGATCTAGATTGTGCTGATCGGGCCCTAGTCGTCCTGGTGTGTACCCAGCATTAGAGTGTGTCTGTGTGCAATAAAGATGTACTGTAAGAGTGTGTCTGTGTGCAATAAAGATGTACTGTAAGAGTGTGTCCGTGTGTAATAAAGATGTACTGTAAGAGTGTGTCTGTGTGCAATAAAGATGTACTGTAAGAGTGTGTCTGTGTGTAATAAAGATGTACTGTAAGAGTGTGTCTGTGTGTAATAAAGATGTACTGTAAGAGTGTGTCTGTGTGTAATAAAGATGTACTGTAAGAGTGTGTCTGTGTGTAATAAATATGTACTGTAAGAGTGTGTCTGTGTGTAATAAAGATGTACTGTAAGAGTGTGTCTGTGTGTTTTTTTAACTATATGTACTGCTGGGGGACTACTAGTCCCAGTGGGCCCTTTATTGCCCCTCATGCTGGGAATTGTGGTTCTCCAAGTCCCTTCATGCAGTGCTGGCTTGCTGGGACTTGTTGTGCCACAACAATACAAAATCGTTTTTCTATTTTTTTACACTATAATCAGCTCGATGCCCACCGCTCAGGGGCATGCTCATTTTGTCCCCCGTATTTTGGATTTTATGAAACCAGGACTGGCTCTTTGAGCCCGGGGCTGGTTATGCTCAGGAGGGGGGACCCCATGCCGTTTCTTCCCCCCCAAAATCCCACATGTCTGAAAATGCATACATTTTCATGAGTAACAATTGCCCCATACCGCACTTTATTGCTGTGAATTCACATCTCATTAAATATGCAAAAATCTGGCCAAAAATGCGATTTTAAAAAGTGCGATTTGGTGCGATTTCGGAAAGTGCGATAAAATTGCACTTCATCAAATGTCGCCCGCAGTAACAGAAGTCTCTCCTTGTAATAATACAGAGCTTGTGGGGATGAGTTCACTGTCACTCTAACATACTTATAAATGTGAGAAATATCTAAAGTTGTGCTCATAAGGTTACACACCCCAGCAGCAGAATTTGTGATTTTCTGGCCATTTGTCAGAGAATATGAATGATAACTCACACACTTTTCTGTCACTCATGGTCAGTGGTTGGGTGACGCCATTTATTGTCACACAACTGTGTTTACTCTTTTTAAATCATAATGACAACAGAAACTACCCAAATGGCCCTGATCAAAAGTTTACATACCCTGGAGATTTTGACACAAACGGGTTTGAATGACTACTAAAGGTAACCATCCTCACCTGTGATCTGTTTGCTTGTAATCAGTGTGTGTATAAAAGGTCAGTGAGTTTCTGGTCTCCTGAAAGACCCTTGCATCTTTCACCCAGTGCTGCACTGACGTATCTGGATTCTGAGTCATGGGGGAAGCAAAAGAATTGTGAAAGGATCTGCGGGAAAAGGTAATTGAACTGTACAAAACAGGAAAGGGATATAAAAAGATTTCCATGCAATTGAGAATACCAATCAGCAGTGTTCAAACTCTAAGAAGTGGAAAATTAGGGATTCTGTGGAAACCAAATCACGTTCAGGTAGACCAACAAAAATTTCAGCCACAACTGTCAGGAAAATTGTTCAGGATACAAAGAAAAATCCACAAATAACTTCAGCTGAAATACAGGAATCTCTGAAATAAGTGGTGCGGTTGTTTCAAGATGCACAATAAGGAGGCATTTGAAGAGAAATGGGCTGCATGGTCGAGTCGCCAGAAGAAAGCCATTACTACGCAAATGCCACAAAGCATCTCGCTTACAGTACTCCAAACAGCACAGAGACAAGCCTCAACACTTCTGGAACCAAGTCATATGGAGTGATGAGACCAAAATTGAAGTTTTTTTGCCACAACCATAAACGTTGAAACAAAGATGGTAACTTTTAGGGGTAATCTATTTCACCCTGGGTAATTCTACGCAGAGCACCTAAAATGGCTGCCGCACTTGGTACCTTGTCAGGGTGGAGTACACAACCCATGGAAGTTATTATCCAAAATGCTGCACCACTCCTGCATTATGCTTACTGTGTGCTCAGGGGCTTTTGTCTGTGACATGTCTGTTACTGTACCTCCAACATCCTCTGTATTATGTGCATTGTTTTTTTTAATGTCTGTAAGCGCCTTGAGTCCTGCTGGAGAAAGTGCGCTATATAAATTTTACTTACTTACTTACTTACTAACTCTATTTGGAGAGGAGTCAACAAGGCCTATGATGAAAGGTACCATTCCTACTGTGAAACACGGAGGTGGATTGCTGATGTTTTGGTGATGTGTGTGCTACATAGGCACTGGGAACTTGGTCAAAATTGATAGCAAGATGAATGCAGCATGTTCTCAGAAAACACTGGAGGGAAATTTGCACTCATCAGGCCCGGAAGCTGCACATGGGACTTACTTGGACATTCCAACATGACAATGATCCAAAACACAAGAACAAGCCGACCTGTCATTGGCTACAGCAGAATAAAGTGAAGGTTCTGGAGTGGCCATCTCCGTCTCCTGACTTTCATTGAGCCCCTCTGGGGAGATCTCACACCTGCAGTTCATACTAGACAGCCCAAGAGCTTACAGGAACTGGAGGCTTTTGCCAAGAAGAATGGGCGGCTTTACCATCTGAGACAATAAAGAGCTTCATCTACAACTACCACAAGAGACTACAACCTGTCATTGATGTTAAAGGGGGCAATACACGGAATTAAGAACTGGGGTATGTCAACTTTTGATCAGGGTCATTTGGGTGGTTTCTGTTGTCATTATGAGTAAACACAGTTGTTTGACAATAAATGGTGTCACCCAACCACTGACCATGAGTGACAGAAACGTGTGTGAGTTATCATTCATATTCTCTGACAAATGGCCAGAAAATCACACATTCTGCTGCTCGGGTGTGTAACCTTATGAGCACAGCTGTATACATGTCCCTTCGGTGGAAAATTAAGTATTGTACTTCCCTCTGGTCAAGAACATGTTCTTGATAAAAATCCATAAATATATTTAAACGTTGAACTAAGATAGTTTGGAGTCTTATTTGACTGATTAATGCGGGGATGCTGCCCCTCCTCCAATATATATATAGTTTAGCCCAAAAGTCCGGCACTCACACCATAACCAGCAACGGATTCCGGTGCCCATCCAAAGATCAATGTCCAAATAGAGGACTTGAAGTCTTGATAAAAGGGGTAACTCCCTGAAACATCGACTGACTGTTTTCAGTGTGATCATTTAGTATTGCTATTCAGAGTGACATGTGCTATTTGGACTGCGCTGGGTGCCTCTGGTGATGAGGACTGCGCTGGGTGCCTCCGGTGATGAGGACTGCGCTGGGTGCCTCCGGTGATGAGGACTGCGCTGGGTGCCTCCGGTGATGAGGACTGCGCTGGGTGCCTCCGGTGATGAGGACTGCGCTGGGTGCCTCCGGTGATGAGGACTGCGCTGGGTGCCTCCGGTGATGAGGACTGCGCTGGGTGCCTCCGGTGATGAGGACTGCGCTGGGTGCCTCCGGTGATGAGGACTGCGCTGGGTGCATCTGGTGCTGAGGACTGCGCTGGGTGCATCTGGTACTGGGTGCCTCTGGTGCTGAGGACTGCGCTGGGTGCATCTGGTGCTGAGGACTGCGCTGGGTGCATCTGCTGCTGAGGACTACTCTGGGTGTCACTGCTGCTGAGGACTGCGCTGGGTGCCACTGCTGCTGAGGACTGCGCTGGGTGCATCTGCTGCTGAGGACTACTCTGGGTGTCACTGCTGCTGAGGACTGCGCTGGGTGCCACTACTGCTGAGGACTGCGCTGGGTGCATCTGCTGCTGAGGACTACTCTGGGTGTCACTGCTGCTGAGGACTGCGCTGGGTGCCACTGCTGCTGAGGACTGCGCTGGGTGCATCTGCTGCTGAGGACTACTCTGGGTGTCACTGGTGCTGAGGACTGCGCTGGGTGCCACTACTGCTGAGGACTGCGCTGGGTGCCACTGCTGCTGAGGACTGCGCTGGGTGCATCTGCTGCTGAGGACTACTCTGGGTGTCACTGCTGCTGAGGACTGCGCTGGGTGCCACTGCTGCTGAGGACTGCGCTGGGTGCATCTGCTGCTGAGGACTACTCTGGGTGTCACTGCTGCTGAGGACTGCGCTGGGTGCCACTGCTGCTGAGGACTGCGCTGGGTGCCACTGCTGCTGAGGACTGCGCTGGGTGCCACTGCTGCTGAGGACTGCACTGGGTGCCACTGCTGCTGAGGACTGCACTGGGTGCCACTGCTGCTGAGGACTGCACTGGGTGCCACTGCTGCTGAGGACTGCGCTGGGTGCCACTGCTGCTGAGGACTGCGCTGGATGCCACTGCTGCTGAGGACTGCGCTGGGTGCCTCTGGTGCAGAGGACTGTGCCAGGTGCCTCCGGTGATGAGGACTGCGCTGGGTGCCTCCGGTGATGAGGACTGCGCTGTGTGCCTCCCGTGATGAGGACTGCGCTGGGTGCCTCCGGTGATGAGGACTGCGCTGGGTGCCTCCGGTGATGAAGACTGCGCTGGGTGCCTCCGGTGATGAGGACTGCGCTGGGTGCCTCCGGTGATGAGGACTGCGCTGGGTGCCTCCGGTGATGAGGACTGCGCTGGGTGCCTCCGGTGCTGAGGACTGCGCTGGGTGCCTCCGGTGCTGAGGACTGCGCTGGGTGCATCTGGTACTGGGTGCCTCTGGTGCTGAGGACTGCGCTGGGTGCATCTGGTGCTGAGGACTACTCTGGGTGTCACTGGTGCTGAGGACTGCGCTGGGTGCCACTACTGCTGAGGACTGCGCTGGGTGCATCTGCTGCTGAGGACTACTCTGGGTGTCACTGCTGCTGAGGACTGCGCTGGGTGCCACTGCTGCTGAGGACTGCGCTGGGTGCCACTGCTGCTGAGGACTGCGCTGGGTGCCACTGCTGCTGAGGACTGCGCTGGGTGCCACTGCTGCTGAGGACTGCGCTGGGTGCCACTGCTGCTGAGGACTGCGCTGGGTGCCACTGCTGCTGAGGACTGCACTGGGTGCCACTGCTGCTGAGGACTGCACTGGGTGCCACTGCTGCTGAGGACTGCGCTGGGTGCCACTGCTGCTGAGGACTGCGCTGGGTGCCACTGCTGCTGAGGACTGCGCTGGGTGCCACTGCTGCTGAGGACTGCGCTGGGTGCCTCTGGTGCAGAGGACTGTGCCGGGTGCCTCCGGTGATGAGGACTGCGCTGGGTGCCTCCCGTGATGAGGACTGCGCTGTGTGCCTCCCGTGATGAGGACTGCGCTGGGTGCCTCCGGTGATGAGGACTGCGCTGGGTGCCTCCGGTGATGAGGACTGCGCTGGGTGCCTCCGGTGATGAGGACTGCGCTGGGTGCCTCCGGTGATGAGGACTGCGCTGGGTGCCTCCGGTGCTGAGGACTGCGCTGGGTGCCTCCGGTGCTGAGGACTGCGCTGGGTGCATCTGGTGCTGAGGACTGCGCTGGGTGCATCTGGTGCTGAGGACTGCGCTGGGTGCATCTGGTGCTGAGGACTGCGCTGGGTGCATCTGGTGCTGAGGACTGCGCTGGGTGCATCTGGTGCTGGGTGCCTCTGGTGCTGAGGACTGCGCTGGGTGCATCTGGTGCTGAGGACTACTCTGGGTGTCACTGGTGCTGAGGACTGCGCTGGGTGCCACTGCTGCTGAGGACTGCGCTGGGTGCCTCCGGTGATGAGGACTGCGCTGGGTGCCTCCGGTGATGAGGACTGCGCTGGGTGCCTCCGGTGATGAGGACTGCGCTGGGTGCCTCCGGTGATGAGGACTGCGCTGGGTGCCTCCGGTGATGAGGACTGCGCTGGGTGCCTCCGGTGCTGAGGACTGCGCTGGGTGCCTCCGGTGCTGAGGACTGCGCTGGGTGCATCTGGTGCTGAGGACTGCGCTGGGTGCATCTGGTGCTGGGTGCCTCTGGTGCTGAGGACTGCGCTGGGTGCATCTGGTGCTGAGGACTACTCTGGGTGTCACTGGTGCTGAGGACTGCGCTGGGTGCCACTGCTGCTGAGGACTGCGCTGGGTGCCACTGGTGCTGAGGACTGCGCTGGGTGCCACTACTGCTGAGGACTGCGCTGGGTGCATCTGCTGCTGAGGACTACTCTGGGTGTCACTGCTGCTGAGGACTGCGCTGGGTGCCACTGCTGCTGAGGACTGCGCTGGGTGCCACTGCTGCTGAGGACTGCGCTGGGTGCCACTGCTGCTGAGGACTGCACTGGGTGCCACTGCTGCTGAGGACTGCACTGGGTGCCACTGCTGCTGAGGACTGCACTGGGTGCCACTGCTGCTGAGGACTGCGCTGGGTGCCACTGCTGCTGAGGACTGCGCTGGGTGCCACTGCTGCTGAGGACTGCGCTAGGTGCCTCTGGTGCAGAGGACTGTGCCGGGTGCCTCTGGTGCAGAGGACTGTGCCTGGTGCCTCTGGTGCTGTATTTCATAGACGCCCGTCTCACCCAGGCTTCAGGTGTGGAAGGGGATGTTCCTGATCCACATAAATAAATATCCCTCTACACTCTCATCCTGGGCTCTGCTCAGGCCCTCGGGTCAGTGTGGGGCTCACTGGTCTCCACTGGGAACGTTGGGATGGCGCTCAGCCAAGGGAGCCCCCGGCCGCTCTGCACTGTTAAGGGGCCAATTAAGCTGTAAACCAGCAGAAGAACCATCTTGGCCTATTCCTCTGCGTCCCGGCCTAATTGGGGTGAAATTGGGGAATGGAGTTTCCTGAGGGGTGAGGACAGAGCCGGGAACACACAGCTGTAGCCGCCAGATGTGTGGCACTGACAGACGCCCTTTTTATATCCCACTTTTATGGGTCTGCTTTTTACAGCTTGTTTCCACCAAATTTCCAACAAGTCGCTAACATCTGGATCCTTCTCCTCTGAGCCCCGTATCCACTTTATTTACTGTGAAATAAATAAAATAATAAAAAGAAATGACCTATAAAAAGCTGCTTATGGCTTTGTTGCCGCGGGTGCCGGGAATGTGACTCGGCTCTGGGGCCGCACTAAGACGCACGAGAACAGCGCTAATCTAGTCCTAAGACCCCCCTATCTCTCTAGCTTCATTTTTGGTTTTGTTTTATCCATGTGCCGAGTATTGGGTGTATTTATAACCGGTGGATAAATGAGGTGATGGGAAGGCTCTGACAAGCCCCCCACCCTCCAGCTCTCCACCCCCCCTTCTTCCCTACCTCATAATAATTAGGCCTAGCGGCATCTGGTGTCAATTTCTGCTGGATAGAAGGGGACTGAGGGGGGCAGCGGGGTCGCGGTCTGCGGGATCAGAGGCTAGCCGTACAGTCGCAACAGTTTACTTATCCACTTTCCTGAGTGCACTCAGGTTCTCCCCTCTTCCTGGTGTTGTCAGGAGACAGACGGAAAAGCCCAGCTGAGTGGTTCGGAAAGATTCTACAGGTTCAGAACATGGTGGGATGTGGCTGATGCACAGCAATTTATCCTGGAGACTGTGCCAGCATGTGTACAAGGAACACATTATCATATGAGGGCAAAATGTCCTCCTTTATGTGGGGGTCCCACCTCCATGCCTTCATGCATGCACCCTCCTGTCTCTTTTACTACAGGTGATGCCTTCATGTGTCGTGTCTATCCAATAGCACGGAACTATTCTCCTTCCTGAGAACAACACAGTGGTTGTACTATCCCGTCTCTGTATCTATTCCTACACCTGGGATTACCCAGTACCTGTATCTATTCCTACACCTGAGATTACCCAGTACCTGTATCTATTCCTACACCTGAGATTACCCAGTACCTGTATCTATTCCTGCACCTGGTATTACCCCGTACCTGTATCTATTCCTACACCTGAGATTACCCAGTACCTGTATCTATTCCTACACCTGGGATTACCCTGCACCTGTATCTATTCCTACACCTGGGATTACCCTGCACCTGTATCTATTCCTACACCTGGGATTACCCTGCACCTGTATCTATTCCTACACCTGGGATTACCCTGCACCTGTATCTATTCCTACACCTGGGATTACCCTGCACCTGTATCTATTCCTACACCTGAGATTACCCCTTACCTGTATCTATTCCTACACCTGAGATTACCCAGTACCTGTATCTATTCCTACACCTGGGATTACCCCTTACCTGTATCTATTCCTACACCTGGGATTACCCTGCACCTGTATCTATTCCTACACCTGGGATTACCCTGCACCTGTATCTATTCCTACACCTGGGATTACCCTGCACCTGTATCTATTCCTACACCTGGGATTACCCTGCACCTGTATCTATTCCTACACCTGAGATTACCCCTTACCTGTATCTATTCCTACACCTGAGATTACCCAGTACCTGTATCTATTCCTACACCTGGGATTACCCCTTACCTGTATCTATTCCTACACCTGAGATTACCCCTTACCTGTATCTATTCCTACACCTGGGATTACCCTGTACCTGTATCTATTCCTACACCTGAGATTACCCAGTACCTGTATCTATTCCTACATCTGGGATTACCCAGTACCTGTATCTATTCCTACACCTGAGATTACCCAGTACCTGTATCTATTCCTACACCTGGGATTACCCCTTACCTGTATCTATTCCTACACCTGGGATTACCCCTTACCTGTATCTATTCCTACACCTGGGATTACCCAGTACCTGTATCTATTCCTACACCTGGGATTACCCTGCACCTGTATCTATTCCTACACCTGGGATTACCCTGCACCTGTATCTATTCCTACACCTGGGATTACCCCTTACCTGTATCTATTCCTACACCTGGGATTACCCAGTACCTGTATCTATTCCTACACCTGGGATTACCCCTTACCTGTATCTATTCCTACACCTGGGATTACCCCTTACCTGTATCTATTCCTACACCTGGGATTACCCCTTACCTGTATCTATTCCTACACCTGGGATTACCCCTTACCTGTATCTATTCCTACACCTGAGATTACCCAGTACCTGTATCTATTCCTACACCTGGGATTACCCCTTACCTGTATCTATTCCTACACCTGGGATTACCCCTTACCTGTATCTATTCCTACACCTGGGATTACCCCTTACCTGTATCTATTCCTACACCTGGGATTACCCCTTACCTGTATCTATTCCTACACCTGAGATTACCCAGTACCTGTATCTATTCCTACACCTGGGATTACCCCTTACCTGTATCTATTCCTACACCTGAGATTACCCTGTACCTGTATCTATTCCTACACCTGAGATTACCCAGTACCTGTATCTATTCCTACACCTGAGATTACCCAGTACCTGTATCTATTCCTACACCTGGGATTACCCAGTACCTGTATCTATTCCTACACCTGAGATTACCCAGTACCTGTATCTATTCCTACACCTGAGATTACCCCTTACCTGTATCTATTCCTACACCTGAGATTACCCAGTACCTGTATCTATTCCTACACCTGAGATTACCCAGTACCTGTATCTATTCCTACACCTGGGATTACCCAGTACCTGTATCTATTCCTACACCTGAGATTACCCAGTACCTGTATCTATTCCTACACCTGAGATTACCCCTTACCTGTATCTATTCCTACACCTGAGATTACCTAGTACCTGTATCTATTCCTACACCTGAGATTACCCAGTACCTGTATCTATTCCTACACCTGGGATTACCCAGTACCTGTATCTATTCCTACACCTGAGATTACCCAGTACCTGTATCTATTCCTACACCTGAGATTACCCAGTACCTGTATCTATTCCTACACCTGAGATTACCCAGTACCTGTATCTATTCCTACACCTGAGATTACCCAGTACCTGTATCTATTCCTACACCTGAGATTACCCCTTACCTGTATCTATTCCTACACCTGGGATTACCCAGTACCTGTATCTATTCCTACACCTGGGATTACCCTGTACCTGTATCTATTCCTACACCTGAGATTACCCAGTACCTGTATCTATTCCTACACCTGAGATTACCCTGTACCTGTATCTATTCCTACACCTGGGATTACATGTACCTGTATCTATTCCTACACCTGGGATTACCCTGTACCTGTATCTATTCCTACACCTGAGATTACCCAGTACCTGTATCTATTCCTACACCTGAGATTACCCTGTACCTGTATCTATTCCTACATCTGGGATTACATGTACCTGTATCTATTCCTACACCTGAGATTACCCAGTACCTGTATCTATTCCTACATCTGGGATTACATGTACCTGTATCTATTCCTACACCTGAGATTACCCAGTACCTGTATCTATTCCTACACCTGAGATTACCCAGTACCTGTATCTATTCCTACATCTGGGATTACCTTGTACCTGTATCTATTCCTACACCTGAGATTACCCTGTACCTGTATCTATTCCTACACCTGAGATTACCCAGTACCTGTATCTATTCCTACACCTGGGATTACCCCTTACCTGTATCTATTCCTACACCTGAGATTACCCTGTACCTGTATCTAATCCTACACCTGGGATTACCCAGTACCTGTATCTATTCCTACACCTGGGATTACCCTGTACCTGTATCTATTCCTACACCTGGGATTACCCCTTACCTGTATCTATTCCTACACCTGAGATTACCCCATTTACCTGTATATATTCCTACACCTGGGATTACCCTGTACCTGTATCTATTCCTACACCTGAGATTACCCAGTACCTGTATCTATTCCTACACCTGAGATTACCCTGTACCTGTATCTATTCCTACATCTGGGATTACATGTACCTGTATCTATTCCTATACCTGAGATTACCCAGTACCTGTATCTATTCCTACATCTGGGATTACATGTACCTGTATCTATTCCTACACCTGAGATTACCCAGTACCTGTATCTATTCCTACACCTGAGATTACCCAGTACCTGTATCTATTCCTACATCTGGGATTACCCTGTACCTGTATCTATTCCTACACCTGAGATTACCCTGTACCTGTATCTATTCCTACACCTGAGATTACCCAGTACCTGTATCTATTCCTACACCTGGGATTACCCCTTACCTGTATCTATTCCTACACCTGGGATTACCCCTTACCTGTATCTATTCCTACACCTGGGATTACCCAATACCTGTATCTATTCCTACATCTGGGATTACCCTGTACCTGTATCTATTCCTACATCTGGGATTACCCTGCACCTGTATCTATTCCTGCACCAGGGATTACCCTGCACCTGTATCTATTCCTACACCTGGGATTACCCTGCACCTGCCTGTATCTATTCCTACACCTGGGATTACCCCTTACCTGTATCTATTCCTACACCTGGGATTACCCCTTACCTGTATCTATTCCTAAACCTGGGATTACCCAGTACCTGTATCTATTCCTACACCTGGGATTACCCTGTACCTGTATCTATTCCTACACCTGGGATTACCCTGTACCTGTATCTATTCCTACATCTGGGATTACCCTGTACCTGTATCTATTCCTACATCTAGGATTACCCTGTACCTGTATCTATTCCTACACCTGGGATTACCCCTTACCTGTATCTATTCCTGCATCTGGGATTACCCAGTACCTGTATCTATTCCTACATCTGGGATTACCCTGTACCTGTATCTATTCCAACACCTGAGATTACCCAGTACCTGTATCTATTCCTACACCTGAGATTACCCAGTACCTGTATCGGTACTTATGTATTATCTGGGCTCCCATGTTAAATGCACCCCATTTTTTCATACCCCTACTATCCAACTAGTGTGGCGAGCGCAGCGAGCCACCGTGCCCGAAGCGTGGCGAGCGCAGCGAGCCCCGCGAGGGTATGCGGTCTCATAAGAAAAACGGGAGCCCAGATATTACATAAGTACCCCTGTATCTATTCCTACATCTGGGATTACCCTGTACCTGTATCTATTCCTACACCTGAGATTACCCAGTACCTGTATCTATTCCTACACCTGAGATTACCCTGTACCTGTATCTATTCCTACACCTGAGATTACCCAGTACCTGTATCTATTCCTACACCTGAGATTACCCTGTACCTGTATCTATTTCTACACCTGGGATTACCCCTTACCTGTATCTATTCCTACACCTGAGATTACCCAGTACCTGTATCTATTCCTACACCTGGGATTACCCCTTACCTGTATCTATTCCTACACCTGGGATTACCCAGTACCTGTATCTATTCCTACATCTGAGATTACCCCTTACCTGTATCTATTCCTACACCTGGGATTACCCCTTACCTGTATCTATTCCTACACCTGGGATTACCCTGCACCTGTATCTATTCCTACACCTGAGATTACCCTTTACCTGTATCTATTCCTACATCTGAGATTACCCAGTACCTGTATCTATTCCTACACCTGGGATTACCCTGTACCTGTATCTATTCATACATCTGAGATTACCCAGTACCTGTATCTCTTCCTACACCTGGGATTACCCCTTACCTGTATCTATTCCTACACCTGAGATTACCCAGTACCTGTATCTATTCCTACACCTGAGATTACCCTTTACCTGTATCTATTCCTATACCTGAGATTACCCAGTACCTGTATCTATTCCTACACCTGAGATTACCCTTTACCTGTATCTATTCCTATACCTGAGATTACCCAGTACCTGTATCTATTCCTACAACTGAGATTACCCAGTACCTGTATCTATTCCTACACCTGGGATTACCCCTTACCTGTATCTATTCCTACACCTGGGATTACCCCTAACCTGTATCTATTCCTACACCTGGGATTACTCCTTACCTGTATCTATTCCTACACCTGAGATTACCCCATTTACCTGTATCTATTCCTACACCTGGGATTACATGTACCTGTATCTATTCCTACACCTGGGATTACCCTGCACGTGTATCTATTCCTACACCTGGGATTACCCTGCACGTGTATCTATTCCTACACATGGGATTACCCTGCACCTGTATCTATTCCTACACCTGGGATTACCCTGCACCTGTATCTATTCCTACACCTGGGATTACCCTACACCTGTATCTATTCCTACACCTGGGATTACCCTGCACCTGTATCTATTCCTACACCTGGGATTACCCTGCACCTGTATCTATTCCTACACCTGAGATTTCATGTACCTGTATCTATTGCTACACCTGGGATTACCCTTTACCTGTATCTATTCCTACACCTGGGATTACCCTGCACCTGCCTGTATCTATTCCTAATCCTGGGATTACCCTGCAACTATTCCTACATCTGGGATTATCCTGTACCTGTATCTATTCCTACACCTGGGATTACATGTACCTGTATCTATTCCTACACCTGGGATTACACTGTACCTGCATCTACTCATACATCTGGGATTACCCTGTACCTGTATCTATTCCTTCACCTGGGATTACCCTGTACCTGTATCTATTCCTATACATGAGATTACCCTGCACCTGTATCTATTCCTACATCTGGGATTACCCTACACCTGAGATTACCCATTGCCTGTATCTATTCCTACACCTGGGATTACCCTGTACCTGTATCTATTCCTACACCTGAGATTACCCTTTACCTTTATCTATTCCTACACCTGGGATTATCCAGTACCTGTATCTATTCCTACACCTAACATTACTCTTACCTGTATCTATTCCTACACCTGAGATTACCCCTTACCTGTATCTATTCCTACACCTGAGATTACCCCATTTACCTGTATCTATTCCTACACCTGGGATTACCCTACACCTGTATCTATTCCTGTACCAGGGATTACCCCGTAGCTGTATCTATTCCTACACCTGGGATTACCCTGCACCTGTATCTATTCCTACACCTGGGATTACCCTAAACCTGTATCTATTCCTACACCTGAGATTACCCCTTACGTGTATCTATTCCTACACCTGGGATTACCCTGCACCTGTATCTATTCCTGCACCAGGGATTACCCCGTAGCTGTATTTATTCTTACACCTGGGATTACCCTGTAGCTGTATTAATCCTACACCTGGGATTACCCTGTACCTGTATCTATTCCTACACCTGGGATTACCCTGTATCTGTATCTATTCCTACACCTGGGATTACCCTGCACCTGTATCTATTCCTGCACCAGGGATTACCCCGTAGCTGTATCTATTCCTACACCTGGGATTACCCTGTAGCTGTATCTATTCCTACACCTGGGATTACCCTGCACCTGTATCTATTCCTACACCTGGGATTACCCTAAACCTGTATCTATTCCTACACCTGAGATTACCCCTTACGTGTATCTATTCCTACACCTGGGATTACCCTGCACCTGTATCTATTCCTGCACCAGGGATTACCCCGTAGCTGTATTTATTCTTACACCTGGGATTACCCTGTAGCTGTATTAATCCTACACCTGGGATTACCCTGTACCTGTATCTATTCCTACACCTGGGATTACCCTGTATCTGTATCTATTCCTACACCTGGGATTACCCCGTAGCTGTATCTATTCCTACACCTGGGATTACCCTGTACCTGTATCTATTCCTACACCTGGGATTACACTACACCGGTATCTATTCCTACACCTCGGATTACCGTTTACCTGTATTTATTCCTACACCTGGGATTACCCTGTAGCTGTATCTATTCCTACACCTGGGATTATTCCATACCTGTATCTATTCCTGCACCAGGGATTACCCCATAGCGGTAGCTATTCCTGCACCAGGGATTACCCCGTAGCTATATCTATTCCTACACCTGGGATTACCCTGTAGCTGTATTAATCCTACACCAGGGATCACCCCTTAGAATATTCCAATTAGGAAGCGTTGGCAGCCCTGCTCCGTACGGATGTGTGTGTTATTACAGGATATGAGAGGCCGGCACACAGCTGGAATTAGCAGCCACTTCTCCATGCCCGTCCTCCCAGGCCCACTTCCGCCAGCCCTGCTGAGTGACGAGCCCCAGTGTGTTAGCAGCGGTCAGGAGAATGACAGTAATCGTGTTCTAGTGATAACAAAGCACAGTCTACAGTGCCAGCCACCATCAATGCCTGGCATTTACCCTCTCCTAACCACAGTGACCAGGCCAGGCATAAATCGGTGCCATACCAACCTGCCAGCAATGGCACAGGGAACAGTGCCCACATCTGGCTGCCCAAGCCTAGAAATGCTGGGTTCTGGGATAATGGGTCGGCAATGTCTAGCTTGACACTCACTAGGTCGACAGTGACTAAGTTGACACCTTGAAATGGTCGACATACCCAAGGTCAACTGTGACATAAGGTTGACACAAGTAAATGGACGACACAGACATGTAAGATATGAGTTTTTCATACTTTACTATCCAAGTGGGCAATGAGTGGGAATATAACAGCGTGCTGAGCCATGCCAGGGGACACGGTACATATATATATATATATATATATATATATATATATATAATTTTTATGTAAAGTCCGCACTCTAGTTAGTATCTGGTTGACTGGGGGGTGCTCCTACAGATGAATGAACATCAGAGTATATATTGGAGAAAAAGGGCACTCACCAATTTGATAAAAAGTCCAAACGGTTTTTATTCCATATGATAATTAGATGCTGACATATCGACGTGACGTTTCGGTCCAAACTGGACCATCATCAGGATATAAAGCAGCCAAGAACAGAATTCTCTTCAGACAACCAACCTGGCATCCATCCTCAGGAGAGGATACACCTGAACTGCCTCACCGGGCCAACCTTTATACCTGTCTGCAGGAAGTGACCTCATCACTCCCCACCAGACAGCCCAAATTCTATGCATGTGTCCTAACCAGTGTATAAAATTAGTACACATCTCAGAGTGTATGTCAAAAATGTATATATACCCATAATGGTATCAAAAGCACTCATAGAGTGAAAAAAACATATAGAACGCTTATAAGTATAAAAGCGTCCAACCAGGAAGTGTGGTGCACCGGAAACGCGTCATGCGTTCCAAGTGGTGCGTTCCACCACTCGTATAGCCAATTGGGAAGACAGCTGGACTCTTAGAATGTATTAGCGTCCAACCCGGAAGTGGAGTGGACCGGAAACGCATCATGCGTTCCACCACTAGTGAATCTGAATAGGAAGCTGGACCGGAAACGCATCATGCGTTCCGCATCGTGCGTTCCAGCCGCCCAGGTCGTCAGACCGCGGCTGAGTTACTGAAGTTATAGCATATTAAGGTCACGCAGTGGGTGTTAAGCAGATGCTCTAACACCCATACACTTATTGGGTAATGTTGGGAGATGTAATGTAATGTGCACTCCGTCCATACCGGAAGTGCGTCACGCAGGGAATGTACAGTGCATTCCACTGCGTTCCAAATGATCTCAAAAGTGAATGTAAATCATATTGA
This sequence comes from Crinia signifera, assembly GCF_055691185.1. Lineage (NCBI taxonomy): Eukaryota > Metazoa > Chordata > Amphibia > Anura > Myobatrachidae > Crinia > Crinia signifera. The sequence continues at coordinate 5,083,593 of NC_139218.1, forward strand.
AAAAATACTTGGTTGAAGATGCCATATGGGTAAAAATTGTATATGCTGTATAATGTTAATCTGAATACAAAAACGTGTTACACTGGTATTATGCATAGGAACAAGGGTGATACAAAGGTCAGCCCGGACGGCAGCACTAATGCTGACCCCAAAGTACTAATGTAAACAACACCAAAATAAATAAAGAAAATACATTATTACTGTCAACCGAAATCTTGACAGTGTTGGCGTCATATTGAAATACCATACAAGTAATATATGTATTAACATGAAAAAAATAATAAATAAAAAATAGAACTAAGCACAAAAATAATTAAAAAATAATTTAAGCAATATTTTCTCTATTTTCTTTTTTTCTTCTTTTTTTTGATTTTTATCATTTAGAAGCACTGTGAAAGAAAGGTCTATATATCATAGCATATCACTTATGAAGTGGGTTCGGATGTCCGACAATTTGCGGACCACAGTTGCAAGCTTAATTTAAGCTGATGTGCTACATTCTAAATCCAAATATCACCATAGTTGTAGAAACACAGCAAGTCGTACAAATACAAGAAACAAAAAAACAACAAAAAACAAAAAAACACAAAAAAACAAAAAAACAAAGAACAGCCCAGAGACAACCATCCTAACTTCAAAAAAGTAAGAAAATCCAAACTGAAGCAATGGAAAAATTAATCATAAAACTCAAAAAACGGGAAAAAGGGAAGTTGACATCTCAGTTTTTATCTCAGAAAGATCGACAATGGATTATACTCGTTGAGTCCACGAGGTGATATCGTATCAAGGTCGAAAATCCACCTTGATTCCTTCTTCTTAAGCATCAAATATCGATCGCCTCCTCGGACTGGTTTGGGGACGAAATCAATAATCATACAGCGGAGGCTAGCCTCCGCTGTATGATTATTGATTTCGACCCCAAACCAGTCCGAGGAGGCGATCGATATTTGATGCTTAAGAAGAAGGAATCAAGGTGGATTTTCGACCTTGATACGATATCACCTCGTGGACTCAACGAGTATAATCCATTGTCGATCTTTCTGAGATAAAAACTGAGATGTCAACTTCCCTTTTTCCCGTTTTTTGAGTTTTATGATTAATTTTTCCATTGCTTCAGTTTGGATTTTCTTACTTTTTTGAAGTTAGGATGGTTGTCTCTGGGCTGTTCTTTGTTTTTTTGTGTTTTTTTGTTTTTTGTTGTTTTTTTGTTTCTTGTATTTGTACGACTTGCTGTGTTTCTACAACTATGGTGATATTTGGATTTAGAATGTAGCACATCAGCTTAAATTAAGCTTGCAACTGTGGTCCGCAAATTGTCGGACATCCGAACCCACTTCATAAGTGATATGCTATGATATATAGACCTTTCTTTCACAGTGCTTCTAAATGATAAAAATCAAAAAAAAGAAGAAAAAAAGAAAATAGAGAAAATATTGCTTAAATTATTTTTTAATTATTTTTGTGCTTAGTTCTATTTTTTATTTATTATTTTTTTCATGTTAATACATATATTACTTGTATGGTATTTCAATATGACGCCAACACTGTCAAGATTTCGGTTGACAGTAATAATGTATTTTCTTTATTTATTTTGGTGTTGTTTACATTAGTACTTTGGGGTCAGCATTAGTGCTGCCGTCCGGGCTGACCTTTGTATCACCCTTGTTCCTATGCATAATACCAGTGTAACACGTTTTTGTATTCAGATTAACATTATACAGCATATACAATTTTTACCCATATGGCATCTTCAACCAAGTATTTTTTCAATATGATTTACATTCACTTTTGAGATCATTTGGAACGCAGTGGAATGCACTGTACATTCCCTGCGTGACGCACTTCCGGTATGGACGGAGTGCACATTACATTACATCTCCCAACATTACCCAATAAGTGTATGGGTGTTAGAGCATCTGCTTAACACCCACTGCGTGACCTTAATATGCTATAACTTCAGTAACTCAGCCGCGGTCTGACGACCTGGGCGGCTGGAACGCACGATGCGGAACGCATGATGCGTTTCCGGTCCAGCTTCCTATTCAGATTCACTAGTGGTGGAACGCATGATGCGTTTCCGGTCCACTCCACTTCCGGGTTGGACGCTAATACATTCTAAGAGTCCAGCTGTCTTCCCAATTGGCTATACGAGTGGTGGAACGCACCACTTGGAACGCATGACGCGTTTCCGGTGCACCACACTTCCTGGTTGGACGCTTTTATACTTATAAGCGTTCTATATGTTTTTTTCACTCTATGAGTGCTTTTGATACCATTATGGGTATATATACATTTTTGACATACACTCTGAGATGTGTACTAATTTTATACACTGGTTAGGACACATGCATAGAATTTGGGCTGTCTGGTGGGGAGTGATGAGGTCACTTCCTGCAGACAGGTATAAAGGTTGGCCCGGTGAGGCAGTTCAGGTGTATCCTCTCCTGAGGATGGATGCCAGGTTGGTTGTCTGAAGAGAATTCTGTTCTTGGCTGCTTTATATCCTGATGATGGTCCAGTTTGGACCGAAACGTCACGTCGATATGTCAGCATCTAATTATCATATGGAATAAAAACCGTTTGGACTTTTTATCAAATTGGTGAGTGCCCTTTTTCTCCAATATATATATATATATATATATATATATATATATATACGGTGTCCATGTCGACATATGTCAACAGCGATACAGAATGTGAAAAACTCATGTCAACCTGGGGTGACTGACATTGTCTACCAGTTATACAGTAACTGACTAGGTCGACATCCAAGAATGGTCAACATTGACAGAAATCAACACAAGCTTAAAGGTCAACATTTCTCTGGTGTCTATGTCGACATGGACACCGCCATGCGCGGGTACGGTGCCTAGCGCACTATTATAATCTACTTCTATGTGCATTTGGATAGTAAACTATGAACCAAGTCAGTCTATACAAAAAAAACATGAAAAACTCATGTCGACCTATTGGATGTCAGTCATGTACATGTCCACCTTAAGCTTCTGTCATAGTCGACCATTGTTAGGTGTCAACCTAGTGCCACAACAGTCGTCGACCTAGTAACTGCTGACCCAGGGACCGGCTACCGTAATACTTTATCCATTATCCAGAGGAAGTGGCGGAAGGAATTTCTACCTCTGAGTATTGTATGGGAGACAGCACAGCACCACGTCCTGTGTATCAGTATGAGGAATGTAAGTCTGGGTATACGTTCTTACTCTGGAAGTATGGGAGACAGCACAGCACCACGTCCTGTGTATCAGTATGAGGAATGTAAGTCTGGGTATATGTATCCTGGAAGTATGGGAGACAGCACAGCACCACGGCCTGTGTATCGGTATGAGGAATGTAAGTCATGGTATACGTTCTTACTCTGGAAGTATGGGAGACAGCACAGCACCACGTCCTGTGTATCAGTATGAGGAATGTAAGTCTGGGTATACGTTCTTACTCTGGAAGTATGGGAGACAGCACAGCACCACGGCCTGTGTATCAGTATGAGGAATGTAAGTCATGGTATACGTTCTTACTCTGGAAGTATGGGAGACAGCACAGCACCACGTCCTGTGTATCAGTATGAGGAATGTAAGTCTGGGTATACGTTCTTACTCTGGAAGTATGGGAGACAGCACAGCACCACGGCCTGTGTATCAGTATGAGGAATGTAAGTCATGGTATACGTTCTTACTCTGGAAGTATGGGAGACAGCACAGCACCACGGCCTGTGTATCAGTATGAGGAATGTAAGTCATGGTATACGTTCTTACTCTGGAAGTATGGGAGACAGCACAGCACCACGTCCTGTGTATCAGTATGAGGAATGTAAGTCATGGTATACGTTCTTACTCTGGAAGTATGGGAGACAGCACAGCACCACGGCCTGTGTATCAGTATGATGAATGTAAGTCATGGTATACGTTCTTACTCTGGAAGTATCGGAGACAGCACAGCACCACGTCCTGTGTATCAGTATGAAGAATGTAAGTCATGGTATATGTTCTTACTCTGGAAGTATCGGAGACAGCACAGCACCACGTCCTGTGTATCAGTATGAGGAATGTAAGTCATGGTATACGTTCTTACTCTGGAAGTATGGGAGACAGCACAGCACCACGTCCTGTGTATCAGTATGAGGAATACAAGTCTAGATATACGTTCTTACTCTGGAAGTATGGGAGACAGCCCAGCACCACGTCCTGTGTATCAGTATGAGGAATGTAAGTCATGGTATACGTTCTTACTCTGGAAGTATGGGAGACAGCACAGCACCACGTCCTGTGTATCAGTATGAGGAATGTAAGTCATGGTATACGTTCTTACTCTGGAAGTATGGGAGACAGCACAGCACCACGTCCTGTGTATCAGTATGAGGAATACAAGTCTAGATATACGTTCTTACTCTGGAAGTATGGGAGACAGCACAGCACCACGTCCTGTGTATCAGTATGAGGAATGTAAGTCATGGTATACGTTCTTACTCTGGAAGTATGGGAGACAGCACAGCACCACGTCCTGTGTATCAGTATGAGGAATGTAAGTCATGGTATACGTTCTTACTCTGGAAGTATGGGAGACACCACAGCACCACGGCCTGTGTATCAGTATGATGAATGTAAGTCATGGTATACGTTCTTACTCTGGAAGTATCGGAGACAGCACAGCACCACGTCCTGTGTATCAGTATGAAGAATGTAAGTCATGGTACATGTTCTTACTCTGGAAGTATCGGAGACAGCACAGCACCACGTCCTGTGTATCAGTATGAAGAATGTAAGTCATGGTATATGTTCTTACTCTGGAAGTATCGGAGACAGCACAGCACCACGTCCTGTGTATCAGTATGATGAATGTAAGTCTCGGTATACGTTCCTACTCTGGAAGTATGGGACACAGCACAGCACCACGTCCTGTGTATCAGTATGAGGAATGTAAGTCTGGGTATACGTTCTTACTCTGGAAGTATCGGAGACAGCACAGCACCACGTCCTGTGTATCAGTATGAAGAATGTAAGTCATGGTATATGTTCTTACTCTGGAAGTATCGGAGACAGCACAGCACCACGTCCTGTGTATCAGTATAAAGAATGTAAGTCATGGTATATGCTCTTACTCTGGAAGTATCGGAGACAGCACAGCACCACGTCCTGTGTATCAGTATGAAGAATGTAAGTCATGGTATATGCTCTTACTCTGGAAGTATGGGAGACAGCACAGCACCACATCCTGTGTATCAGTATGATGAATGTAAGTCTAGGTATACGTTCTTACTCTGGAAGTATCGGAGACAGCACAGCACCACTTCCTGTGTATCAGTATGAGGAATGTAAGTCTGGGTATACGTTCTTACTCTGGAAGTATGGGAGACAGCACAGCACCACGGCCTGTGTATCAGTATGAGGAATGTAAGTCTGGGTATATGTATCCTGGAAGTATGGGAGACAGCACAGCATCACGTCCTGTGTATCAGTATGAGGAATGTAAGTCTGGGTATACGTTCTTACTCTGGAAGTATCGGAGACAGCACAGCACCACGTCCTGTGTATCAGTATGAAGAATGTAAGTCATGGTATATGTTCTTACTCTGGAAGTATCGGAGACAGCACAGCACCACGTCCTGTGTATCAGTATGATGAATGTAAGTCTCGGTATACGTTCTTACTCTGGAAGTATCGGAGACAGCACAGCACCACTTCCTGTGTATAAGTATGAGGAATGTAAGTCTGGGTATACGTTCGTACTCTGGAAGTATGGGAGACAGCACAGCACAACGGCCTGTGTATCAGTATGATGAATGTAAGTCTGGATATATGTATCCTGGAAGTATGGGAGACAGCACAGCATCACGTCCTGTGTATCCGTATGAGGAATGTAAGTCTGGGTATACGTTCTTACTCTGGAAGTATCGGAGACAGCACAGCACCACTTCCTGTGTATCAGTATGAGGAATGTAAGTCTGGGTATACGTTCTTACTCTGGAAGTATGGGAGACCGCACAGCACCACGGCCTGTGTATCAGTATGATGAATGTAAGTCTCGGTATACGTTCTTACTCTGGAAGTATGGGACACAGCACAGCACCACGTCCTGTGTATCAGTATGAGGAATGTAAGTCTGGGTATATGTATCCTGGAAGTATGGGAGACAGCACAGCATCACGTCCTGTGTATCAGTATGAGGAATGTAAGTCTGGGTATACGTTCTTACTCTGGAAGTATGGGAGACAGCACAGCACCGCGTCCTGTGTATCAGTATGAGGAATGTAAGTCTGGGTATACGTTCTTACTCTGGAAGTATGGGACACAGCACAGCACCACGTCCTGTGTATCAGTATGAGGAATGTAAGTCTGGATATACGTTCTTACTCTGGAAGTATCGGAGACAGCACAGCACCACGTCCTGTGTATCAGTATGAGGAATGTAAGTCTGGGTATACGTTCTTACTCTGGAAGTATGGGAGACAGCACAGCATCACGTCCTGTGTATCAGTATGAGGAATGTAAGTCATGGTATACGTTCTTACTCTGGAAGTATGGGACACAGCACAGCACCACGGCCTGTGTATCGGTATGAGGAATGTAAGTCATGGTATACGTTCTTACTCTGGAAGTATGGGAGACAGCACAGCACCACACCCTGTGTATCGGTATGAGGAATGTAAGTCTGGGTATACGTTCTTACTCTGGAAGTATGGGAGACAGCACAGCACCACGGCCTGTGTATCAGTATGAGGAATGTAAGTCATGGTATACGTTCTTACTCTGGAAGTATGGGAGACAGCACAGCACCACGTCCTGTGTATCAGTATGAGGAATGTAAGTCTGGGTATATGTATCCTGGAAGTATGGGAGACAGCACAGCATCAGGTCCTGTGTATCAGTATGAGGAATGTAAGTCTGGGTATACGTTCTTACTCTGGAAGTATGGGAGACAGCACAGCACCGCGTCCTGTGTATCAGTATGAGGAATGTAAGTCTGGGTATACGTTCTTACTCTGGAAGTATGGGAGGCAGCACAGCACCTCGTCCTGTGTATCAGTATGAGGAATGTAAATCTGGGTATACGTTCTTACTCTGGAAGTATGGGAGACCGCACAGCACCACGTCCTGTGTATCAGTATGAGGAATGTAAATCTGGGTATACGTTCTTACTCTGGAAGTATGGGAGACAGCACAGCACCACATCCTGTGTATCAGTATGAGGAATGTAAGTCTGGGTATACGTTCTTATTCTGGAAGTATGGGAGACAGCACAGCACCACGTCCTGTGTATCAGTATGAGGAATGTAAGTCTGGGTATATGTTCTTACTCTGGAAGTATGGGAGACAGCACAGCACCACGTCCTGTGTATCAGTATGAGGAATGTAAGTCTCGGTATATGTATCCTGGAAGTATGGGAGACAGCACAGCACCACATCCTGTGTATCAGTATGAGGAATGTAAGTCTCGGTATATGTATCCTGGAAGTATGGGAGACAGCACAGCACCACTACTTGTGTCTCAGCACGAGGAATGTAAGTCTCAGTATATGTTCTTATTCTGGAAGTATGGGAGACAGCACAGCACCACGTATTGTGTCCCAGTATGCTTGTTAGGACTCTGAGGGGATCCCAGACAAGAGGTTACTGGGAAGGACAGGCCACCATCCCAACCCTAACTCTGGTAATCCCTCCATAGGTTATAGGCACTTGCAGAGCTAAGGCTCCACCTATAATAGCCTATCATAGGGGTAAATTAGGTTCACCCTAACCCGGTGAAACCAGGACTTTGCAAGGAAACAAGGTGCCCAACGCCTCCAGAGCGGACAAGAGGGAAACTTATTAAAACCCGTAAAAATGAGAAAAAAATAACAAAATGTGACACAGCTGTCCTCCACGGGATGGGATCTTCCAGAAGACCAAAAAAACAATTTAACCACAAGTGACCCCTACGTAGATCAATTACAAAAAGGTAGTGAGGTGGAAAATAGGGGTACAATCTCCCCCCGAACTACCGTGAATGAGACAATGCAAGAAGATGTTCTATGTAGAAATAATACTTTCCAGCTAAACTTATGAGTGCAGAAATGCAGGAAGGTGTTAAACATAATATGTCCTGGCTGACCGCAACAATGCATGAAGGTGGTAATAATATACAAAACAACCCATGTGTAGCTGGATGACAAAAACAGAAATAAGAGAGACCATATAACTCCACACAGATATACAGTATGCTAGCAATGGACAGCAGAAAAACAGCAGGAGATAGAACGAGCACTTACAGTATCTCTGTCCTTGCAGAATCTGGGAACAAGCAGAGAACTCCAAGGCCACCAGACTGGATCTGGGAAGCTGAATAAACGACAGCCGACAGGAAAGCAGACTAAGACAGGCTGCACTAAGAATCAAGCGGCACCTTGGTGAAAGGATGCATGGGAGATAAAGGAAACACTCCCAATCAGAATAGCCAAGGCTGACAAGCTCCCTTAAGAGGAAACTTACTACAGGTGAGCAGCCTGACACACAAGGCCCAGAGCTAATGGTTTAATTAAACAGCAGTTTCACTGCACATTGAGGACACAGGAGTCAGGCTGCATTTACACAGACCCACCAGAGGTGGCTCGTAACAATGGTGAATGTAAGTCTCAGTATATGTTCTTATTCTGGAAGTATGGGAGACAGCACAGCACCACTTCTTGTGTCCCAGCATGAGAAATGTAATTCTCAGTATATGTTCATATTCTGGAAGTATAGGAGACAGCACAGCACCAATTCTTGTGTCCCGGTATGCTGAATGTAAGTCTCAGTATATGTTCTTATTCTGGAAGTATGGGAGACAGCACAGCACCACTTCTTGTGTCCCAGCATGCTGAATGTAATTCTCAGTATATGTTCTTATTCTGGAAGTATGGGACACAGCATAGCACCACTTCTTGTGTCCCAGCATGAGGAATGTAATTCTCAGTATATGTTCTTATTCTGGAAGTATGGGACAGCACAGCACCACTTCTTGTGTCCCAGCATGCTGAATGTAATTCTCAGTATATGTTCTTATTCTGGAAGTATGAGACAGCACAGCACCACTTCTTGTGTCCCAGCACGAGGAATGTAATTCTCAGTATATGTTCTTATTCTGGAAGTATGGGAGACAGCACAGCACCACTTCTTGTGTCCCAGCACGAGGAATGTAATTCTTAGTATATGTTCTTATTCTGGAAGTATGGGAGACAGCACAGCACCAATTATTGTGTCCCGGTATGCTGAATGTAAGTCTCAGTATATGTTCTTATTCTGGAAGTATGGGAGACAGCACAGCACCACTTCTTGTGTCCCAGCATGAGGAATGTAATTCTCAGTATATGTTCTTATTCTGGAAGTATGAGACAGCACAGCACCACTGGAAGGGAGTATTAGTGTGTATGTAACGAATATATATATTTTTTTAAGGTCAGCATGGACGGGTTAGTGGTTACCTTTACGGCCTCACAGCTCTGGGTTCACGGGTATGATTCCCACCATGACCCTAACTGTGTGGAGTTTGTATGTTCTCTGTGTGCTTGTGTAGATTTCCACCACTGACTCCTATAACTATACGCTAGGTAAATGTGAACTATAGACTAGTTGTATAAAGGTTATTTATTGCACTGCCCGAGATTGCAGCGCACCACTGCAGTGTACCTCCAGCCTAAGACAGCAGAGCTTGCAATCGAAAGTGATCCATGCATTGAGTCGCCTACGATGGGACAGACATTGTTCTCCGGCAGCGTACATCGGACCCCCGGTAGCGCTGTAATTAGGCACAGAGATTTCCCAGACCCGGCTGCAGGCTGTGACTGAACCAATTACATCTCCTGACAGATATTTTTTTTCCTCCTTTTTAAATAACAACCTCGTAAATAACTTGTAAACGTGTTTCTGCTGCAGCTCCGTCCGGCAAACGTGGGGTTAAACCAATAAACTTAACAATCAGGTATGTGTTAAATGAGTCCGGGGGGACGGCTGGGAAAACCACTCCGGCATCCCCCCGTTCCTGACCGCGGCTAGTAGGCAGTATATTTTATATCGGCGCGCATAAAAATTTATGGGGCATCTCCGGGTGAAAACGCAGGCACAATATTATGGTACCGCGCAGTTTGCTGACCCCTGGGCCTGTGAAACGTGCTAATAACAGGGCTGTAAGCACCGGTATAAATACTCAGGGTGTTTTACGGCTCTGTGCATGTGCAGGTAACGATCCGCGAGTCCCGGGTGCTGCGCGCCACTGCTCAGCGCTGCCAATGATACAGAGAGGCTTGTAATGTTTACACCACAGTAATGGGCACAGCGAAACGCCAACTCCCGCCTTGTAATGCTCACCTCGTAATACTGCGGGCTGTCCTTGGTTCTCTTCGTCTTTGGATTTCCAAGTTCATACACCTAAAATGCAAATAATACATAGATGAGTCCAAGAAATATAATGTGAGTGCGTTCGCATCTTGGACTAACCCTCCCATAAGACGGGCCATCGATGTGCGTCTGTCTAGGGACGGCCCAGGACTTTACCCTGCACCACAATCACTACAGTACCTCATTGCATGTGTAATTCAGTATTATTACTAATATGCATGCAGCAGAGCCAGCATAGACAAACACAGGGGTTCTCAGTTACCCAGAAACCCTTGCCAGAGCTAAGCACCTGTTGCAGCACTCTGTCCCACGTCACCAGACTGAAGAGCCGTCGCTGGGGCAGACACACCGCCTGCGACAAGGCCCGGGTGTGCAGCTCATCCTCCTGCTGGTTCTCCACCACGAATGCGATGTTCACCTTCCACTTGTCCTGAAAAAGAGGAGGCACATAATGCAAATTCGAACAAGATGCACATCGTGGCGCCTGGAAACATTAATGTGGTGTCACCGACGGCCAGGGTGTGGGGACACTGCTCGATAGCGGGCCCCAAAGGGTTACACAAATGTGCCTGGATCAATGGTGAAATGCAAGGAAGATGGTGGCATCTGCCTGTAAAGGTGGAATAGGTGTATTGGCAGGTAAGCCTTCCCATATATGTTATTACTACGGGCGCTCTTCACACCGGCGTAAGGGCTGCGCCCCCTTAATTTATGAACGTTTGTATTGTGAGAAATATGGTTAGAATTGTATGAAAGATGCCCTGTATTGCAGCTTGAGCTATAGGTGAAATGTGTTAAATAGAGAGCATATGATGTGGAAGGGGTGTGTATTGTTTTGTTTAATTATAAAGCGGTTACAGAGTAAGATGTACATTGATAGTGTGGAGGGTACAGTGACATTTGTGGGTGTGAGGGGGCTGTGTGTGCGTGTTGTTTAGGTGTGTGTGTGTGTGTGTGTGCAATAGTATAGTAGGGTGTTTTTGAGTCAGCGGCTCCCCACTGGCGGAGGTCACGACACAGGAAAACAGGAGGCTGGGTAGTGATAGGGGTGTGTGGGCATAAGGGGGACTAAAGAGGAGGGTGGGGGACACTGTGCAGCTTCTGCCAGTGGGTGAGGGTCCAGCGTGGCAGTACAGGACGGTGCCCCTGAGTCAGTGTCTCCTCCTACTGGGTGGGAGTTAGGGTGCATGAGAGCAGGAGGCTGGGCTATGAGGCGTGATAGGGGTATATGGGTGACACAGTATCAGAGACTCCCTAGTGGTGGAAGTTATGGTTCAGGAGAGCAGGAGGCTGGGCTATGAGGCATGATAGGGGTATATGGGTGACACAGCATCAGCGACTCCCAGTGGTGGAAGTTACGGTTCAGGAGAGCAGGAAGCTGGGTAGTGATAGGGGTGTGTGGGCATACGGGGGACTAAAGAGGAGGGTGGGGGACACTGTGCAGCTTCTGCCAGTGGGTGAGGGTCCAGCGTGGCAGATTAGGAGCACAGGACGGTGCCCCTGAGTCAGTGTCTCCTCCTACTGGGTGGGAGTTAGGGTGCATGAGAGCAGGAGGCTGGCTGGTAAAGCATGATAGGGGAATGTGTGCAACACAGGGTGAGCAGCTTCCCATTGGCGGAAGATACGGGGCAGGAGAACAGGAGGCAGGGCAGGGATAGAGGTGTGTGGGCATGAGGGGTAGTAAAGGTTTTCGGCTGTTGCAGAGTAGGGATGGGCATTGGTGCAGACGCCATTGATGGCGATTTTGCACCCTGCCATCGATAGTAGTAACATATTACTTGGATAACCATCGATTGTTGTAGCTATCGATGGTCATCCATTATATCTGACTGAATAGGCCGTGGGTCAATCAGAACTCGGTGGCGGGACTTCCGGGTGTGGGGGGGGCGGAGCTATGCTCCGTGTCCCGGCACCTTAAAAAAATTTGAAACTTGATCGGTTCTCCTTTGCCATAGATGTAGGGAAACCATCTGGTCCTCCTACATCGATGGCAAAAGTATTCAACATTGGCCATAAACCATTGCATTTCACATACCCCCCATTCTCACGGGGGTATGTGAAATGCGGGGTCGCGGGGGTCCGCTGGGGGGGGGGGGGAATTGTTGGAAGGTGGACAGGGGGTCTGCAAATTGCAAATCGTGGGAGGGGGCGCGGAGGGGGACTTGAATCGCGGGAAGGGGGGGTCCGCAAATTGCGGGAGGGGGGGTTGTGGGGTCCGTGAATCACGGGAGGGGCGCGGAGGGTGCCGTGAATCAAGGGAGGGGTGGGGGATAATGAATCGCGGGAGTAGGGGTCGTGGGGGGCCGCAATTTGCGGGAGGGGGGGTGCCGTGAATCGCGGGAGGGGGGGCGTGAATCGTTAGAGGGGGTCTGCAAATCGTGGGAGGGGCGCGGAAGGGGGTGTGTGAATCGTGGGGGGTCGCGAATCGCGGGAGGGGGGGCGCGGGAGGTGCCGTGGGGGTCTGTGAATTGCAGGAGGGGGTCTGCAAATCGCGGGAGGGGGGCGCGGGGGTGCCGTGAATTGCGGGAGGGGCGGGGATCTGCAAATCGCGCAGGGAGGGGGAGAGGAAGCAAATCGCAGGGGGGGCTAGAATCGCGTGAGGGCGGCATGAATCGCGGGAGGGGACTGGGGTTCGCAAATCGCGGGAGGGGGGCGCGGCGAATCGCGGGAGGGGGGGTGCGGGGTTGCCATGAATCGTGGGGGCCCGCGAATCGCGGGAGGGGGGATCGCTGGGGGGGGGGGTCGCGAGGGTCCCGTGAAACGCGGGAGAGGGGGTCGCGGAGCCTGCGAATCGCGGGAGGGAGGTCGCGGGTGTGGGAGTAATGGTGGATGGTGGTTGTGGAGAAATGGTGGATGGTGGGCGTGTACTGTAGCTCTGGCTGGGAAGGGGGAGGTGATGTCAAGGGGGTGGGGTGAGTAGAACACTGGTCTTTTTCTTAGAAGGGGGCGGGTTTGTGTATAACGCTGGGCGGGAACGTTATATACACAGGGGATGAGTGACAGATCTGGCTAAATATATAAAAGATAGGAACGTTTCACCGATCAGGTACAGGATCAACCACCAATTCACTAGATCCATATAGGTGAAGATTTCCTATTAGACACATCCAGCCTCAGCACAGAGATCATTATTCCCACAATCCCGGTGTAATATTAGAGGCTGATAAGTGATGTACTGATTGGATGGGAATGGAACCGCTATACACATTATGATTTACTACTTCTTCTGAAGGTAAAGTGCTCCACTACAAACACTGCCGTAACACCTGACCATCTACTACTGCCCCAACACCCAACTGACCAACCACTACTGCCCCAACACCCAACTGACCAACAACTGCTGCCCCAACACCCAACTGACCATCCACTGCTGCCCAAACACCCAACTGACCAACAACTGTTGCCCCAACACCCAAGTGACCATCCACTGCTGCCCAAACACCCAACTAACCATCCACTACTAGCCCTAATGCCCAACTAACCATCCACTACTGCTCCAACACCCAACTTACCATCCACTACTGCGCCAACACCCAACTAAACATCTACTACTGCTCCAACACCCAACTAACCATCTACTACTAGCCCTAATGCTCAACTAACCATCCACCACTGCCCCAACACCCTACTAACCATCCACTACTGCCCCAACACCCAACTAACCATCTACTACTGCTCCAACACCCAACTTACCATCCACTACTGCCCCAACACCCAACTAGCCATCTACTACTGCTCCAACACCCAACTAACCTTCTACTACTAACCCTAATGCCCAACTAACCATCCACTACTGCCCCAACACCCTACTAACCTTCCACTACTGCCCCAACACCCAACTAACCATCTACTACTGCTCCAACACCCAACGAACCATCCACGACTGCCCCAACACCCAACTAACCATCTACTACTGCCCAAACACCCAACTAACCATCCACTACTAGCCCTAATGCCCAACTAACCATCCACTACTAGCCCCAATGCCCAACTAACCATCCACTGCTGCCCTAATGCCCAACTAACCATCCACTACTGCCCCAACACCCTACTTACCATCTACTACTGCTCCAACACCCAACTTACCATCCACTGCTGCCCCTACACCCAATTTACCATCCACTACTGCCCTAACGCCCAACTAACCATCCACTACTAGCCCTAATGCCCAACTAACCATCCAATGCTGCACTTACATCCAACTTACCATCCACTGCTGCCCCTACACCCAACTTACCATGCACTGCTGCACTTACATCCAACTTACCATCCACTGCTGCCCCTACACCCAACTGACCAACTGCTGCCCAAACACCCAACTGACCAACAACTGCTGCCCCAACACCCAACTGACCATCCACTGCTGCCCAAACACCCAACTAACCATCCACTACTAGCCTAATGACACCCAAATCTACCTCTCCTCTCCTGATCTATCCCCCACTGTTTTCTCTCAGGTTTCCAACTGCCTCTCTGCCATCTCCACCTGGATGTCTGAGCGATTTCTGAAGCTGAATATGGACAAAACCGAACTCATTATCTTTCCCCCACCCAGAGCTATGCCCCCTACTAATATCTCTATCACTGTTAACAACACCATCATCTCCCCCGTTCCCCAACTCCGCTGCCTGGGTGTCACTCTTGACTCCTCCCTCTACTTTGCACCCCACATCCAAGCCCTGGCCTATTCTTGCCGGTTCCAGTTACGCAACATTGCTCGCATCAGGCCCTTTCTCTCACAGAGTGCAACTAAGCTGATCATCCACTCATTGGTCATCTCACGGCTCGACTACTGCAATGTTCTCCTCACCGGCCTCGCTCAATCCCAACTGGCTCCTCTCCAATCTGTCCTCAATGCTGCAGCTAGGCTTATCTTCCTCTCCCGCCGCTCTAATTCTGCCACTCCCCTTCAACAAAATCTGCACTGGCTTCCATTCCCCTACAGAATCCTCTTCAAACACCTCACACTCACATACAGGGCCATCTCTAATTCCATTGCTCCATATATCTCTAACCTCATCTCCAT
The DNA here is from genome assembly GCF_055691185.1 of Crinia signifera. NCBI lineage: Eukaryota > Metazoa > Chordata > Amphibia > Anura > Myobatrachidae > Crinia > Crinia signifera. Next base: position 5,098,983 of record NC_139218.1, read on the forward strand.
TCATACACCCTCCCGCCCTCTACGGTCGGCTGACGACTGTCGTCTCTCCTCCACCCTGATCACTGCTTCCCATGCTAGAGTACAGGACTTTGCCCGTGCTGCACCCCTTCAGTGGAACGCACTCCCTCGCTCCATTAGACTCTCCCCGACCTTGCAAAGCTTCAAACGGGCACTGAAAACTCACCTATTCATCAAAGCATACCCTTCCACTGCATAAACCAGATGGTTCTCCGACCCCTTGCCTGTTTACATCCTGCTATCTAACCACCACCCACTTGCTTGCACCTCTTGTAATCTGTCAGTCTCCCCTTCCTACTAGATTGTAAGCTCCTCCGAGTAGGGCCCTCTTCCCTCCTGTTGTCAAAGCCCTCTTCTCTTTGCATGTCACTCACAGCTCTTCTTTACTTCAATACTCAGTGACCATCTTTGTCCGCATACTCATCTCCATCATTGGCTTCTAGCCTCTAGTTGTATGTTGATTGAGTCCTCACTACTTATATCCAAGCTGTAATGTGTATTGAACTGTGCGCTCTTTATTTGTACTGTATTCTTGTTATTTATTCAATGTTATGCCAAGCTTTGTCTCCCTGTATTGTTCCTTTGTACGGCGCTGCGAAACACTTGTGGCGCCTTATAAATAAAATAATAATAATAATAATAATGCCCAACTAACCATCCACTACTGCTCCAACACCCAACTTAACATCCACTACTGCGCCAACACCCAACTAACCATCTACTACTGCTCCAACACCCAACTAACCATCTACTACAAGCCCTAATGCTCAACTAACCATCCACTACTGCCCCAACACCCAACTAACCATCCACTACTGCCCCAACACCCAACTAACCATCTTCTACTGCTCCAACACCCAACTTACCATCCACTACTGCCCCAACACCCAACTAGCCATCTACTACTGCTCCAACACCCAACTAATCATCTACTACTAACCCTAATGCCCAAATAATCATCCACTACTGCCCCTACACCCTACTAACCATCCACTACTGCCCCAACACCCAACTAACCATCTACTACTGCCCAAACACCCAACTAACCATCCACTACTAGCCCTAATGCCTAACTAACCATCCACTACTAGCCCTAATGCCCAACTAACCATCCACTGCTGCCCTAATGCCCAGCTAACCATCCACTACTGCCCCAACACCCTACTTACCATTTACTACTGCTCCAACACCAAACTTACCATCCACTGCTGCCCCTACACTCATCTTACCATCCACTACTGCCCTAACGCCCAACTAACCATCCACTACTAGCCCTAATGCCCAACTAACCATCCAATGCTGCCCTACATCCAACTTACCATCCACTGCTGCCCATACACCCAACTTACCATGCACTGCTGCACTTACATCCAACTTACCATCCACTGCTGCCTCTACACCCAACTTACCATCCACTGCTGCCCCTACACCCAACTTACCATCCACTGCTGCCTCAACACCCAACTTACCATCCAATACTGCCATAACACCTGATCAAGCACTACTGCCCCAACACTGAACTAACCATCTACTACTGCTCCAACACCAAATTTACCACCCACTACTGCCCCAACACCCAACTATCCATCTACTACTAGCCCTAATGCCCAACTAACCATCCACTACTGCCCCAACACCCAATTAACCATCCACTACTGCCCCAACACCCAACTAACCATCTACTACTGCTCCAAAACCCAACTTACCATCCACTACTGCTCCAACACCCAACTTACCATCCACTACTAGCCCTAATGCCCAACTAACCATCCACTGCTGCCCCAACACCCAACTAACCATCCACTACTGCCCCAACACCCAACTAACCATCCACTACTAGCCCTAGCGCCCAACTAACCATTCACTACTGCTCCAACACCCAACTAACTATCCACTGCTGCCCCTACACCCAACTAACCATCCACTACTGCTCCAACACCCAATTAACCATCTACTACTGCCCCAACACCCAACTTACCACCCACTACTTCCCTCCCAACACTACTTAACACCCAAACCACCATCTACTACTGCCCTAACACCCAACTTACCACCCACTACTAGCCCTAACGCCCAACTAACCATCCACTACTGCTCCAACACCCAACTAACTATCCACTGCTGCCCCTACACCCAACTTACCAACCACTACTGCCCAATGCCCAACTTCCCATCTACTACTGCTCCAACACCCAACTAACCATCCACTACTAGCCCTAATGCCCAACTAACCATCCACTACTGCCCCAACACCCTACTTCCCATCAACTACTGCCCCACACCATCCTAACCATCCCCTACTGCCCCAACACCCAAATTACCATGCACTGCTGCCCCTACTACAAACTTACCATGTACTACTGCCCCAACACCCAACTTACCATCCACTGCTGCCCCTACACCCAACTTGCCATCCACTACTGCCCAAACACCCAACTAACCATACATTACTAGCCCTAATGCCCAACTAACCATCCACTACTGCCGCTACACCCTACTTACCATCTACTACTGCTCCAACACCCAACTTACCATCCACTGCTGCCCCTACACCCAACTTACCATCCACTACTGCCCTAATGCCCAACTAACCATCCAATGCTGCCCCTACACCCAACTTACCACCAACTGCTGCACTTACATCCAACTTACCATCCACTGCTGCCTCTACACCCAACTTACCATCCACTGCTGCCCCTACACCCAACTTACCATCCACTGCTGCCTCTACACCCAACTTACCATCCACTGCTGCCCCTACACCCAACTTACCATCCACTGCTGCCTCTACACCCAACTTACCATCCACTGCTGACCCTACACCCAACTTACCATCCAATACTGCCATAACACCTGATCTACCACTACTGCCCCAACACCGAACTAACCATCCACTACTAGCCCTAATGCCCAACTAATCATCCACTACTGCTGCAACACCCTACTTCCCATCCACTACTGCCCCAACACCCAACTAACCATCTACTACTAGCCCTAATGCCCAACTAACCATCCACTACTGCCCCAACACCCAACTAACCATCTACTACTGCCCCAACACCCAACTTACCACCCACTACTTCCCTCCCAACACTACTTAACACCCAATCTACCATCTACTACTGCCATAATACCCAACTTACCACCCACTACTGCCCTAACACCCAACTTACCACCCACTACTGCCCTAACGCCCAACTTTCCACCCACTACTGCCCTAACGCCCAACTTACCACCCACTACTAGCCCTAACGCCCAACTCACCATCCACTACTGCTCCAACACCCAACTAACTATCCACTGCTGCCCCTACACCCAATTTACCATCCACTACTGGCCTAATGCACAACTTCCCATCTACTACTGCTCCAACACCCAACTAACCATCCACTACTAGCCCTAATGCCCAACTAACCATCCACTACTGCCCCAACCCCCTACTTCCCATCCACTACTGCCCCAACACCCAACTAACCATCCCCTACTGCCCCGACACCCAAATTACCATCCAATGCTGCCCCTACAACAAACTTACCATCTACTATAAACTTACCATCTACTATACCATTTACTTGGCACTATAATGGAAACTACTGAGGAAGAGAGGGATCTAGGTGTCACTATTTCGGGGGACTTAAAAGCAGGTAGGCAATGTAACAAAGCAATGAAGAAGGCAAGTCAGATGCTTGGTTGCATAGGGAGAGGTATCAGCAGTAGAAAGAAAGAAGTAATAATGCCACTGTAAAGGTCATTGGTACGACCTCACCTAGAGTATTGTGTTCAGTTCTGGAGGCCATATCTCCAGAAGGATATAAATACATTAGAGTCTGTACAAAGAAGAGCAACTAAAATGGTGCATGGCCTACATCACAAAACGTACCAGGAAAGACTAAAAGATCTTAATATGTATACTTTAGAGCAGAGAAGGGAAAGGGGGGCCATGATAGAAACTTTCAAATATATCAAGGGTTTTAACAAGGTACAGGTGGGAGACATTCTTCACAGGAAGAGGAGCAACAGAACACGAGGACATGCACTGAAACTAGAGGGAGGAAGATTCAGGGGAAATGTGAGGAAGAATTTTTTCACAGAAAGAGTAGTAGATAAGTTGAATAGCCTACCATCAGAGGTGGTAGACGCAAATACAGTAGTACAATTTAAACATGCTTGGGATAAGCATATTGATATCCTTACAAAAAAATAAGGATCAAATATGGTTTGAGGTAACATGTTTTAAAAAAGGGGCAGACTAGATGGGCCAAGTGGTTCTTATCTGCCGTCAAATTCTATGTTTCTATGTTACTGCTGCCCCTACACCCAACTTACCATCCACTACTGCCCTAATGCCCAACTAACCACCCACTACTGCCCCAACACCCTACTTACCATCTACAGCTGCCCCTACACCCAACTTACCATCCACTACTGCCCTAATGCCCAACTAACCATCCACTACTAGCCCTAATGCCCAACTAACCATCCAATGCTGCCCCTACACCCAACTTACCATCTACAGCTGCCCCTACACCCAACTTACCATCCACTACTGCCCTAATGCCCAACTAACCATCCACTGCTGCCCTAATGCCCAACTAACCATCCACTACTGCCCCAACACCCTACTTATCATCTACAGCTGCCCCTACACCCAACTTACCATCCACTACTGCCCTAATGCCCAACTAACCATCCACTACTAGCCCTAATGCCCAACTAACCATCCAATGCTGCCCCTACACCCAACTTACCACCCACTGCTGCACTTACATCCAACTTACCATCCACTGCTGCCCCTACACCCAACTTACCATGCACTGCTGCACTTACATCCAACTTACCATCCACTGCTGCCTCTACACCCAACTTACCATCCACTGCTGCCCCTACACCCAACTTACCATCCACTGCTGCCCCAACACCCAACTTACCATCCAATACTGCCATAACACCTGATCAAGCACTACTGCCCCAACACCGAACCATCCACTACTAGCCCTAATGCCCAACTTACCATCCACTACTGCCCCAACACCCAACTAACCATCCACTACTGCGCCAACACCCAACTAACCACCCACTACATCCCTCCCAACACTACTTAACACCCAATCTACCATCTACTACTGCCATAATACCCAACTTACCACCCACTACTGCCCTAACACCCAATTTACCACCCACTACTGCCCTAACACCCAAAGTACCCTCCACTACTGCCCGAACACCTAACTAACAATCCACTACAGCCCTAATGCCCCAATTACCATCCACTACTGACCTCCTAACACCCATTAACCATCCACTACTTCCCAAATTCCCCTATTACAATACACTACTACTCTAATGCCCCTGTTACCCTTTACTGCTGCCCTCATGCCCCTATAACCACCCACTGCTGCCCTCATGCCCCTATAACCACCCACTGCTGCCCTAATGTCCCTATCACCATCCACTGCTGCCCTAATGTCCCTATCACCATCCACTGCTGCCCTAATGTCCCTATCACCATCCACTGCTGCCCTAATGCCCCTATCACCATCCACTGCTGCCCTAATGCCCCTATCACCATCCACTGCTGCCCTGATGCCCCTATCACCATCCACTGCTGCCCTGATGCCCCTATAACCATCCACTGCTGCCCTGATGCCCCTATCACCATCCACTGCTGCCCTGATGCCCCTATCACCATCCACTGCTCCCCTGATGCCCCTATCACCATCCACTGCTGCCCTGATGCCCCTATCCCCATCCACTGCTGCCCTGATGTCCCTATCACCATCCACTGCTGCCCTGATGCCCCTATCATCATCCACTGCTGCCCTAATGCCCCTATAACCATCCACTGCTGCCCTCATGCCCCTATAACCATCCACTGCTGCCCTCATGCCCCTATAACCATCCACTGCTGCCCTAATGCCCCTATCACCATCCACTGCTGTCCTCATGCCCCTCTATAACCATCCACTGCTGCCCTAATGCCCCTATAACCATCCACTGCTGCCCTCATGCCCCTATAACCATCCACTGCTGCCCTGATGCCCCTATCACCATCCACTGCTGCCCTGATGCCCCTATAACCATCCACTGCTGCCCTGATGCCCCTATCACCATCCACTGCTGCCCTAATGTCCCTATCACCATCCACTGCTGCCCTGATGCCCCTATAACCATCCACTGCTGCCCTGATGCCCCTATAACCATCCACTGCTGCCCTGATGCCCCTATAACCATCCACTGCTGCCCTGATGCCCCTTTAACCATCCACTGCTGCCCTGATGCCCCTATAACCATCCACTGCTGCCCTAATGCCCCTATCACCATCCACTGCTGCCCTGATGTCCCTATCACCATCCACTGCTGCCCTGATGCCCCTATCACCATCCACTGCTGCCCTGATGCCCCTATCACCATCCACTGCTGCCCTAATGCCCCTATCACCATCCACTGCTGCCCACATGCCCCTATAACCATCCACTGCTGCCCTGATGCCCCTATCACCATCCACTGCTGCCCTAATGCCCCTATAACCATCCACTGCTGCCCTGATGCCCCTATCACCATCCACTGCTGCCCACATGCCCCTGTTACCTTTCACTATGTGCTATAAAGGGGGGCAGAGGTCGCGCTTAGCATCATATCACCTTATTGGCATTGGAGACATGTAACTATTGCTGATGATACACATCGGTAGGAACTATGGGTGTCCGAAGCCGGGGTCCCCACACTTCAAGGGACCCAGTGGATTGTGACTGTTCTTCTGGCCTGCCTTCCCCAGGGGTTAGATAAGAACAGGAGAGCCACCCTGGGATATTTCTATCCATGCCCTAGTCCCTGCGGAGCACCATACACACAGGAGAATTCTACTGAGATCATCGGTTCCTACTCAGCCGCTTTCTACCATCGCCAGCAGAAGACATAAAACCATCGTTCTGTCTGTTCTAGAGAAATGTGTAAGTTGGCTGGGAAGACACAGAGCCCCAACAAGCTCATAAAAACGTTTCATCATCTTTTCCCCTAATACAGCGTGCCCGCCATGCCAAACGCTGACCTCACTCCACTCACGTCTGCTTCCAAACCATCTGTCAGACAAGGTTCCCGGTTGGGCTTATTCAGCCTGTAGTATTTTTGTTCAAGTGATTTACAGATTGCACACAAAGCCGAAGGAGATAAATGAACTATTTGATGGATGCGTTCTCTGTTTGGTGAGAGCTGTGAATCGGGAGCAGAAGGGCCCTCGCCTCACAGCCAAGACTAACACTCGCTGTGTCAGCAGGATGTGTCCCGCGCCGCCCTTACTGCGCACTGGGGCTCATTCACATACAACACACAGAAATGCGCAGAGTGCAGCTAGTTGTGCACATAGTCGTCACATGTCAAGGTAGCCTGGCATTGGGAAATGGGACATGGTAGAGACCACCTTATTCCCGTCTCCTCTCACCCCTTTATCTGACGGACATCATTCCCTGCACCGTAAGTAGAATTAGTCCATGTGGGTGCACTGGTGGGCCTGATCTATAACCGCACCAGGAATGCCCCCCAGTATGTGGCCCATGTCCGCACCATTGTGGATGCTACCTCAGCCTAAGATGTGTGTGCTGCCCATAACACCAGATGTAGCACCATTTCACGTCACAGAAGATACACGTGTCGCTTCTGCCACATGACTGGTCGGATACACGTGTCGCTTCTGCCACGTGTCTGGTCGGATACACGGCTCACCTCTGCCACGTGACTGGTCGGATACACGGCTCACCTCTGCCACGTGACTGGTCGGATACACGGCTCACTTCTGCCACGTGACTGGTCGGATACACGGCTCACTTCTGCCACGTGACTGGTCGGATACACGGCTCACTTCTACCACGTGACTGGTCGGATACACGGCTCACTTCTGGCACGTGACTGGTCGGATACACGGCTCACTTCTGCCACATGACTGGTCGGATACACGGCTCACTTCTGCCACGTGACTGGACGGATACACGGCTCACCTCTGCCACGTGACTGGTCGGATACACGGCTCACTTCTGCCACGTGACTGGTCGGATACACGGCTCACCTCTGCCACGTGACTGGTTGGGTACACGGCTCACCTCTGCCACGTGACTGGTCGGATACACGGCTCACCTCTGCCACGTGACTGGTCGGATACACGGCTCACCTCTGCCACGTGACTGGTCGGATACACGGCTCACCTCAGCCACGTGACTGGTCGGATACACGGCTCACCTCAGCCACGTGACTGGTCGGATACACGGCTCACCTCAGCCACGTGACTGGTCGGATACACGGCTCACTTCTGCGACGTGACTGGTCGGATACACGGCTCACCTCTGCCACGTGACTGGTCGGATTCACGGCTCACTTCTGCCACGTGACTGGTCGGATACACGGCTCACTTCTGCCACGTGACTGGTCGGATACACGGCTCACTTCTACCACGTGACTGGTCGGATACACGGCTCACTTCTGGCACGTGACTGGTCGGATACACGGCTCACTACTGCCACGTGACTGGTCAGATACAAGGGTCACTGATCACCAGTGACTAGTCAGATACGCGAGTCGCTGCCGCTCAGTGATTGGTCAGATACATAAGTCGCTATTGCCCGGTGACTGGTCAGATACACGGGTCGCTGATCACCAGTGACTGGTCAGATACACGGGACGCTGGTCACCAGTGACTGGTCAGATACGTGGGTCGCTGATCACCAGTGACTGGTCAGATACACGGGTCGCTGATCACCAGTGACTGGTCAGATACACGGGTCGCTGATCACCAGTGACTGGTCAGATACACGGGTCGCTGATCACCAGTGACTGGTCAGATACACGGGTCGCTGATCACCAGTGACTGGTCAGATACACGGGTCGCTGATCACCAGTGACTGGTCGGATACGTGGGTCGCTGATCACCAGTGACTGGTCAGATACACGGGTCGCTGATCACCAGTGACTGGTCAGATACACGGGTCGCTGATCACCAGTGACTGGTCAGATACACGGGTCGCTGATCACCAGTGACTGGTCAGATACACGGGTCGCTGATCACCAGTGACTGGTCAGATACGCGGGTCGCTGATCACCAGTGACTGGTCAGATACGCGGGCCGCTGATCACCAGTGACTGGTCGGATACACGGGTCGCTGATCACCAGTGACTGGTCAGATACACGGGTCGCTGATCACCAGTGACTGGTCAGATACACGGGTCGCTGATCACCAGTGACTGGTCAGATACACGGGTCGCTGATCACCAGTGACTGGTCAGATACGCGGGTCGCTGATCACCAGTGACTGGTCAGATACGCGGGTCGCTGATCACCAGTGACTGGTCGGATACGCGGGTCGCTGATCACCAGTGACTGGTCAGATACACGGGTCGCTGATCACCAGTGACTGGTCGGATACGCGGGCCGCTGATCACCAGTGACTGGTCAGATACACGGGTCGCTGATCACCAGTGACTGGTCAGATACGTGGGTCGCTGATCACCAGTGACTGGTCAGATACGCGGGTCGCTGATCACCAGTGACTGGTCGGATACGCGGGTCGCTGATCACCAGTGACTGGTCAGATACACGGGTCGCTGATCACCAGTGACTGGTCGGATACGTGGGCCGCTGATCACCAGTGACTGGTCGGATACACGGGTCGCTGATCACCAGTGACTGGTCGGATACGTGGGCCGCTGATCACCAGTGACTGGTCGGATACACGGGTCGCTGATCACCAGTGACTGGTCGGATACGTGGGCCGCTGATCACCAGTGACTGGTCAGATACACGGGTCGCTGATCACCAGTGACTGGTCAGATACGCGGGTCGCTGATCACCAGTGACTGGTCGGATACGTGGGCCGCTGATCACCAGTGACTGGTCAGATACACGGGTCGCTGATCACCAGTGACTGGTCAGATACGCGGGTCGCTGATCACCAGTGACTGGTTGGATACCTGGGCCGCTGATCACCAGTGACTGGTCGGATACGCGGGTCGCTGATCACTAGTGACTGGTCGGATACACGGGTCGCTGATCACCAGTGACTGGTCGGATACACGGGCCGCTGATCACCAGTGACTGGTCAGATACACGGGTCGCTGATCACCAGTGACTGGTCAGATACACGGGTCGCTGATCACCAGTGACTGGTCAGATACGCGGGTCGCTGATCACCAGTGACTGGTCAGATACGCGGGCCGCTGATCACCAGTGACTGGTCAGATACGTGGGCCGCTGATCACCAGTGACTGGTCGGATACGCAGGTCGCTGCCTGGGGGTGTTTGGTGTCGGCAGGGTGGTAATGTCACATCAGGTCACATAGGGAGCAGTGTGGGGGGAATGGAGAGAACGGCTTTTGTTCCCTATTCTGCCCTTTCCCACCCCCTGTTCCAGACTCCATATTGCTTTCTAGGAATAACAACTGTCTTCCATTACAGGCCTGGTGTCAGGAGCTGAAACAGGAGAGCGGGGGGAACCGTCTGGGCACACAGAAATAACACTTTATTACAAAGGAACAGATTATTGGGTGTAAATGATGTCTTTAGCGGTTAAGTTCTGTTTAAACAAGCAACTCACACCCTGACACCTCTTCATGGGGAACAGAACTATGAGGGAGGGGAACAGGAGGGGGTCCTGCACTGTGCCAGGATGTCCACTATGTGGCAGTATTGTTCCACAGAACTCAGCAGAGTCCCAGTACTGGAAGGGGGGGGGGGGGGGGACGACGACAATTATGTTGGTGTTGGGTGATTCCTTTCTCAGAGACCATTTGCTGCAGCAGACACAGCTGTGGCCCAGGGGATGGACCCTCAATACAATCATTGTGCTGCAATAGGAGATCCACCCAGCCAGGCACAGCTGTACACCCGCATGTCAGTCATAGGGGCGGAATTAACCCCTCTGAGCCGGGACACCCAGCTCTGTAACATCAGCACAGGCCTTATGGGGAGTGTTCTCTGTCCCTGCACCTATCAGTGGCATTAGCGCCATGATCGGAGCCGGAAGCGGTTTATATACGCCGCCACGTAAATGGCGATTATTAGACCAGACGCTCAGTGATTACAGAGACAGGTGAAAACTAAGGGTCGATTAATCAACGAGTGATAAGCCTCACGGTACATGAGAAAACGTCAGCTCCCAACTGGCAGCTAGACGCCAGTTGTAGCACTTGTTAATAAATGGGTCAGCTATACGCCGACGGCCGACAGTGACGAGGTTACTTATACGCCGACGGCCGGCAGTGACGGGGTTACTTATACGCCGACGGCCGGTAGTGACGGGGTTACTTATACGCCGACGGCCGACAGTGACGGGGTTACTTATACGCCGACGGCCGGCAGTGACGGGGTTACTTATACGCCGACGGCCGGCAGTGACGGGGTTACTTATACGCTGACGGCCGGCAGTGACGGGGTTACTTATATGCCGACGGCCGGCAGTGACGGGGTTACTTATACGCCGACGGCCGGCAGTGACGGGGTTACTTATACGCCGACGGCCGGCAGTGACGGGGTTACTTATACGCCGACGGCCGGCAGTGACGGGGTTACTTATATGCCGACAGCCGGCAATCTATAATAAACTAACCCCTTCACTGCCAGGCAACAATCTATAATAAACTAACCCTTGCACTGCCAGGCAACAATCTATGATAAACTAACCCTATCTCTGCCAGGCAACAATCTATAATAAACTAACCCTATCTCTGCCAGGCAACAATCTATGATAAACTAACCCTTTCACTGCCAGGCAACAACCTATAATAAACTAACCCTATCACTGCCAGGCTACAACCTATAATAAACTAACCCTTGCACTGCCAGGCAACAATCTATAATAAACTAACCCTTGCACTGCCAGGCAACAACCTATAATAAACTAACCCTATCACTGCCAGGGAACAATCTATAATAAACTAACCCTATCTCTGCCAGGCAACAACCTATAATAAACTAACCCTTGCACTGCCAGGCAACAAGCTATAATAAACTAACCCTATCACTGCCAGGCAACAATCTATAATAAACTAACCCTATCTCTGCCAGGCAACAATCTATAATAAACTAACCCTTTCACTGCCAGGCAACAACCTATAATAAACTAACCCTATCACTGCCAGGCAACAACCTATAATAAACTAACCCTTTCACTGCCAGGCAACAATCTATAATAAACTAACCCTTTCACTGCAAGACAACAATCTATAATAAACTAACCCTTGCACTGCCAGGCAACAACCTATAATAAACTAACCCTATCACTGCCAGGGAACAATCTATAATAAACTAACCCTTGCACTGCCAGGCAACAATCTATAATAAACTAACCCTTGCACTGCCAGGCAACAATCTATAATAAACTAACCCTTGCACTGCCAGGCAACAACCTATAATAAACTAACCCTATCACTGCCAGGGAACAATCTATAATAAACTAACCCTATCTCTGCCAGGCAACAATCTATAATAAACTAACCCTTTCACTGCCAGGCAACAACCTATAATAAACTAACCCTATCACTGCCAGGCAACAACCTATAATAAACTAACCCTTTCACTGCCAGGCAACAATCTATAATAAACTAACCCTATCCTTGCCAGGCAACAATCTATAATAAACTAACCCTATCACTGGCAGACAACAATCTATAATAAACTAACCCTTTCACTGCAAGACAACAATCTATAATAAACTAACCCTATCACTGGCAGACAACAATCTATAATAAACTAACCCTATCACTGGCAGACAACAATCTATAATAAACTAACCCTTTCACTGCCAGGCAACAATCCATAATAAACTAACCCTTTCACTGCCAGGCAACACTGTATAATAAACTAACCCTATCACTTCCAGGCAACACTGTGTAATAAACTAACCCTATCACTGCCAGGCAACAATCTATAATAAACTAACCCTATCACTGCCAGGCAACCATCTATAATAAACTAACCCTATCACTGCCAGGCAACACTGTATAATAAACTAACCCTATCACTGCCAGGCAACCCTCTATAATAAACTAACCCTATCACTGCCAGGCAACAATCTATAATAAACTAACTCTATCACTGCCAGGCAACACTGTATAATAAACTAACCCTATCACTGCCAGGCAACCATCTATAATAAGCTAACCCTATCACTGCCAGGCAACCATCTATAATAAACTAACCCTATCACTGCCAGGCAACACCGTATAATAAACTTACCCTATCACTGCCAGGGAACAATCTATAATAAACTAACCCTATCACTGCCAGGCAACACTGTATAATAAACTAACCCTTTCACTGCCAGGCAACAATCTATAATAAACTAACCCTATCACTGCCAGGCAACAATCTATAATAAACTAACCCTTTCACTGCCAGGCAACAATCTATAATAAACTAACCCTATCACTGCCAGGGAACAATCTATAATAAAGTAACCCTTTCACTGCCAGGGAACAATCTGTAATAAACTAACCCTTTCACTGCCAGGCAACAATCTATAATAAACTAACCCTATCACTGCCAGGCAACAATCTATAATAAACTAACCCTATCACTGCCAGGCAACAATCTATAATAAACTAACCCTATCACTGCCAGGCAACAATCTATAATAAACTAACCCTATCACTGCCAGGGAACAATCTATAATAAACTAACCCTATCACTGCCAGGCAACAATCTATGATAAACTAACCCTATCAGTGCTAGGCAACAATCTATAATAAACTAACCCTATCACTGCCAGGGAACAATCTATAAGAAAATAACCCTATCACTGCCAGGCAACAATCTATAATAAACTAACCCTATCACTGCCAGGCAACAATCTATAATAAACTAACTATCACTGCCAGGCAACACTGTATAATAAACTAACCCTTTCACTGCCAGTCCCCAGTGTAGGGAGTGAAGGGAAGGTTGTACTCTTGTACATTTCTATGATATCGGGCCAGGGTTGGAATATTTGGCGAGATTTATGAGGTGACAGCGTTTAATCACTGCGACGCCTCGTTGGTACGGGCAGGGGAAGTGCCGCAGCAGCTGGCTATTCTTGCAGCACAAAGCTAGAATCCACTGTCTCCTAACAAGTATTTTCCAGCACAAGTGCCAAGGTGGTTACTGCCTGCAAGCGGCTGGGTATAGGGCAGCGCGCTGGCAGGGGAACCCAGTGCCTTGTACACAATGTCAGGCTACTGGAAATAGGCCTATACAATAGACGTTACCCACCTCCCGAATATCGTCATGGTCACATTAAGAGACAACAAGCAGGACAGCAGCACCTATGGGTCACACACACAGCTAGGGATCCTCAGAAGGGATCCAACAAAAGATTTCCATGCGGCATCCCTGGTCACAGGACAGGCAGGGATCTCCATGCGGAATCCGTGGTCAGAGGACAGGCGGGGATCTTCATGCGGAATCCGTGGTCACAGGACAGGCAGGGATCTCCATGCGGAATCCTTGGTCACAGGACAGGAGGGGATCTCCATGCGGAATCCCTGGTCACAGGAAAGGCGGGGATCTTCATGCGGTATCCGTGGTCACAGGACAGGCGTGGATCTCCATGCGGAATCCCTGGTCACAGGACAGGCAGGGATCTCCATGCGGAATCCCTGGTCACAGGACAGGAGGGGATCTCCATGCGGAATCCCTGGTCACAGGACAGGAGGGGATCTCCATGCGGAATCCCTGGTCACAGGACAGGAGGGGATCTCCATGCGGAATCCCTGGTAACAGGACAGGCGGGGATCTCCATGCGGAATCCCTGGTCACAGGACAGGAGGGGATCTCCATGCGGAATCCCTGGTCACAGGACAGGAGGGGATCTCCATGAGGAATCCCTGGTCACAGGACAGGCGGGGATCTCCATGCGGCATCCCTGGTCACAGGACAGGCGGGGATCTCCATGCGGAATCCGTGGTCACAGGACAGGCAGGGATCTCCATGAGGAATCCCTGGTCACAGGACAGGCAGGGATCTCCATGAGGAATCCCTGGTCACAGGACAGGCAGGAATCTCCATGAGGAATCCCTGGTCACAGGACAGGCACGGATCTCCATGCGGAATCCCGGGTAACAGGACAGGCACAGATCTCCATGCGGAATCCCTGGTCACAGGACAGGCGGGGATCTCCATGCGGAATCCCTGGTCACAGGACAGGCGGGGATCTCCATGCGGCATCCCTGGTCACAGGACAGGCGGGGATCTCCATGCGGAATCCCTGGTCACAGGACAGGCAGGGATCTCCATGCGGAATCCCTGGTCACAGGACAGGCAAGGATCTCCATGAGGAATCCCGGGTAACAGGACAGGCAGGGATCTCCATGCGGAATCCCTGGTCACAGGACAGGCGGGGATCTCCATGCGGAATCCCTGGTCACAGGACAGGCGGGGATCTCCATGCGGAATCCCTGGTCACAGGACAGGCGGGGATCTCCATGAGGAATCCCTGGTCACAGGACAGGCAGGGATCTCCATGCGGAATCCGTGGTCACAGGACAGGCGGGGATCTCCATGCAGAATCCCTTTTCACAGGACAGGAGGGGATCTCCATGAGGAATCCGTGGTCACAGGACAGGCGGGGATCTCCATGAGGAATCCCTGGTCACAGGACAGGCAGGGATCTCCATGCGGAATCCCTGGTCACAGGACAGGCGGGGATCTCCATGCAGAATCCCTGGTCACAGGACAGGCGGGGATCTCCATGCGGAATCCCTGGTCACAGGACAGGAGGGGATCTCCATGAGGAATCCCTGGTCACAGGACAGGCAGGGATCTCCATGCGGAATCCCTGGTCACAGGACAGGCGGGGATCTCCATGGGGGATCTCCATGAGGAATCCCTGGTCACAGGACAGGAAGGGATCTCCATGCGGAATCCCTGGTCACAGGACAGGAGGGGATCTCCATGCGGAATCCGTGGTCACAGGACAGGCAGGGATCTCCATGCAGAATCCGTGGTCACAGGACAGGCAGGGATCTCCATGCAGAATCCCTGGCCACAGGACAGGCGGGGATCTCCATGAGGAATCCCTGGTCACAGGACAGGCGGGGATCTCCATGCGGAATCCCGGGTAACAGGACAGGCAGGGATCTCCATGAGGAATCCCTGGTCACAGGACAGGCGGGGATCTCCATGCGGAATCCGTGGTCACAGGACAGGCGGGGATCTCCATGCGGAATCCGTGGTCACAGGACAGGCGGGGATCTCCATGCGGAATCCCTGGTCACAGGACAGGCGGGGATCTCCATGAGGAATCCCTGGTCACAGGACAGGCGGGGATCTCCATGCGGAATCCCTGGTCACAGGACAGGCGGGGATCTCCATGCGGAATCCCGGGTAACAGGACAGGAGGGGATCTTCATGCGGAATCCCTGGTCACAGGACAGGCGGGGATCTCCATGCAGAATCCCTGGTCACAGGACAGGCAGGGATCTCCATGCAGAATCCCTGGTCACAGGACAGGCGGGGATCTCCATGCGGAATCCCGGGTAACAGGACAGGCAGGGATCTCCATGAGGAATCCCTGGTCACAGGACAGGCGGGGATCTCCATGCGGAATCCCTGGTCACAGGACAGGCGGGGATCTCCATGAGGAATCCCTGGTCACAGGACAGGCAGAGATCTCCATGCGGAATCCCTGGTCACAGGACAGGCGGGGATCTCCATGCAGAATCCCGGGTCACAGGACAGGCGGGGATCTCCATGCGGAATCCCTGGTCACAGGACAGGCGGGGATCTCCATGCGGAATCCTTGGTCACAGGTAGGCAACCCTGGTCTATCTATCTATATAAAAAAGGATAACTACTCCTCACCTTTATGAAAGTGAAAGCAATTGTTGCAGGGACACTGATCTGTTTCAGACTTGCTGGATATGGAGGGAGCTGTGAAGAGAGAGATTGGAGGTAGGAGCAGATGGATCTGGATCGTATTGTCGACCCAACTTAGGTCGACAGGATTCTAGTTCGACATGGGTGAAGGTCGACAAATGCGCTAGATCGACAGGGGGCGAGGTCGACATGGGTTTTTGTTCACTGTTTTTTTTACCGAATGTCGACACAGTCGATATTGACACAGTTGGAAGTGAACCGCAGCCCCTTGCATCGTTCGCTTCGCTCGCAATGCTTCGGGCACACTATTTTATTCTCCCGCCACACCCTAGTGTCGGCTCAAAAAACTGAAAAAAAAACATGTCGATCTAACCCATGTCTGCTAACGCATTTGTCGACCTAGACACCTGTCGACCTTCCTCCATGTCGACCTAGAACCCTGTCGACCTTGTTGCCTGTCGACCCAACGGTGTCAACCTAATGGCTGTCGACCTAAGTCGGGTAGACAATACGACCGTATCCCGAGCAGATAAGGACTGGGGGTGGGGTGGAGAATTTGTGGGCTAAACACTGTCACAGCTCAGAGTGACAGTACCTTACAGGAGCCGTCATATTGTCGGGGTATAACTAGTCTAAAAACATTCCCCCTAAAAATGTGTTTAATAAATAAATATCATCGATACCCCTACAGATGGATAAGGGCTCTGCAGCCCCTACAGGTTACACAGCAGCACTGCGGGGTATTTTAGATGAGCATCTTTTGGATGGAGGTAAGTGAGGTTTGACGCACCTGTCATGGCAGTAACGAGCCAGACACACCCTGGACCTACAGCCTCTGAGGGGTCCCTCACAACGGTAAGGCTCAGCCGCACCAGATAACACCGAGCGTCACTTCTAGGAGCCCCCCCAGATAACATGGCGCGTCACTTCTAGTAGCCGCCCCAGATAACACAGCGCATCACTTCTGGCAGCCACCCCAGATAATATGGCGCGTCACTTCTAGTAGCTGCCCCAGATAACATGGCGCGTCACTTCTAGTAGCTGCCCCAGATAACATGGCGCGTCACTTCTAGTAGCCGCCCCAGATAACATGGCGCGTCACTTCTAGTAGCTGCCCCAGATAACACGGCGCATCACTTCTAGTAGCCGCCCCAGATAACACGGCGCGTCACTTCTAGGAGCCGACCCAGATAACATGGCGCGTCACTTCTAGGAGCCGCCCCAGATAACATGGCGCGTCACTTCTAGTAGCCGCCCCAGATAACACGGCGCGTCACTTCTAGGAGCCGACCCAGATAACATGGCGCGTCACTTCTAGGAGCCGCCCCAGATAACATGGCGCGTCACTTCTAGTAGCCGCCCCAGATAACACGGCGCGTCACTTCTAGGAGCCGACCCAGATAACATGGCGCGTCACTTCTAGGAGCCCCCCCAGATAATATGGCGCATAATTTCTAGAAGCCCCGGATAGTACGTTGCATAACTTCTAGTAGCTGCCCCAGATAGCATGGGGTGTCACTTCTAGGAGCCGCCCCAGATAACAAGGCACGTCATTTCTAGGAGCCGCCCCAGATAGCATGTTGCGTCACTTCTAGGAGACGCCCCGGATAACGCGGTGTGCCACTTCTAGAAGCCACCCTGGATAGAACGGTGTGTCACTTTTAGGAGCTGTATAGCCGGCAGCATACTAGCCAGGCCCACAGGAACGCGTGCATGACAGATTATCCAGGATGCTCGGCTAAAGCTCTCGTTTTGTACCAATATTTTATCTGCCATTTAGCGGGTGAAAGGGCAACAATTCTGTGATTATCCCGCAGCTCTCCCCCATGCTCCAACCATTGATATTTGTGTTGGGCTTATTCCCTAATCATCCCATACAGTACCTGAGCCTTTTCAAGTCGCACATGATTTGTAGCCGTCTGCTTCTCATAAACATAAAGGAGAACACTTGGGATAATGAGGAACAGAGGCCTCGCAGGCACTGAGCGCCCAGGACCGTCCATGTACAGGATCAGGCGGCAGCAATGCGCACAAACCGCGGCAGCCCCGGGGCTGCGGCTAAAGTACCCCAATGTATAGCAACAAGGTGCTTCCACAGGAGACAGGACACCAGCCCTGGGGGTACAGTAACCAAATCTATAGCGACCAGATGTTTCCACGGGAGACGGGACAACAGCCCTGTGGCTACTGTAAACCAATGTATAGAAACCGCAGCAGCCCTGGGGCTACTGTACCCCAATGCATAGCAACCGCAGCAGCTACAGTAACCCAATGCACAGCAATCGCAGCAGCGCCAGGGCTGGGTCTACAGTAACCCAATGTGTAGCAACCGCAGCTACAGTAATCCAATGCATAGCAACCAGATGTTTCCACCATCCCTGATCCCAGAAGCGGAGTAACGTCCCTGATCCCCGAAAAACAGAGTAACGTCCCCGATCCCAGAAGCGGAGTAAAGTCCCTGATCCCAGAAGATGAGTAACATCCCTGATCCCAGAAGCGCAGTAAGATCCCTGATCCTAGAAGCGGAGTATAGTCCCTGATCCCAGAAGCGGAGTAACGTCCCTGATCCCAGAAGCGGAGTAACATCCCTGATCCCAGAAGCGGAGTAACATCCCTGATCCCAGAAGTGGAGTAACGTCCCTGATCCCAGAAGCGGAGTAACACCCCTGATCCTAGAAACTTATTTCCTGATCCCAGAAGCGCAGTAAGATCCCTGATCCCAGAAGTGCAGTAAGATCCCTGATCCCAGAAGTGCAGTAAGATCCCTGTTCCTACAAACTTACTCCCTGATCCCAGAAGCGCAGTAACGCAGTAACGTCCCTGATCCCAGAAGCAGAGTAACGTCCCTGATCAAAGAAGCAGAGTAACGTCCCTGATCCCAGAAGCGGAGTAACACCCCTGATCCTAGAAACTTATTCCCTGATCCCAGAAGTGCAGTAAGATCCCTGATTCCAGAAGCGCAGTAAGATCCCTGATCCCAGAAGTGCAGTAAGATCCTTGTTCCTACAAACTTACTCCCTGATCCCAGATGCGGAGTAACGTCCCCGATCCCAGATGCAGAGTAACGTCCCCGATTCCAGAAGCGGAGTAACGTCCCCGATCCCAGAAGCGGAGTAACATCCCCGATCCCAGAAGCGGAGTAACATCCCTGATCCCAGAAGCGGAGTAACATCCCTGATCCTAGAAGCGGAGTAACATCCCTGATCCCAGAAGCGGAGTAACGTCCCTGATCCCAGAAGCGGAGTAACACCCCTGATCCTAGAAACTTATTCCCTGATCCCAGAAGTGCAGTAAGATCCCTGATTCCAGAAGCGCAGTAAGATTCCTGATCCCAGAAGTGCAGTAAGATCCCTGTTCCTACAAACTTACTCCCTGATCCCAGAAGCGGAGTAACGTCCCTGATCCCAGAAGCGGAATAACGTCCCTGATCCCAGAAGCGGAGTAACGTCCCTGATCCCAGAAGCGGAGTAACATCCCTGATCCCGGAATCGCAGTAACATCCCTGATGCCAGAAGCGGAGTAACATCCCTGATGCCAGAAGCGGAGTAACACCCCTGATCCCAGAAGCGGAGTAACACCCCTGATCCTAGAAACTTATTCCCTGATCCCAGAAGTGCAGTAAGATCCCTGATTCCAGAAGCGCAGTAAGATTCCTGATCCCAAAAGTGCAGTAAGATCCCTGTTCCTACAAACTTACTCCCTGATCCCAGAAGCGGAGTAACGTCCCTGATCCCAGAAGCGGAGTAACATCCCTGATCCCGGAATCGCAGTAACATCCCTGATGCCAGAAGCGGAGTAACATCCCTGATGCCAGAAGCGGCGTAACATCCCTGATCCCAGAAGATGAGTAACATCCCTGATCCCAGAAGCGCAGTAAGATCCCTGATCCCAGAAGCGGAGTAACATCCCTGATCCCAGAAGCGGAGTAACATCCCTGATCCCAGAAGCGGAGTAACATCCCTGATCCCAGAAGCGGAGTAACATCCCTGATCCCAGAAGCGGAGTAACATCCCTGATCCCAGAAGCAGAGTAACATCCCTGATCCCAGATGGGGAGTAACATCCCTGATCCCAGAAGCGGAGTAACAACCCTGATCCTAGAAACTTACTCCCTGATCCCAGAAGTGCAGTAAGATCCCTGATTCCAGAATCGCAGTAAGATCCCTGATCCCATAAGTGCAGTAAGATCCCTGTTCCTACAAACTTACTCCCTGATCCCAGAAGCGGAGTAACATCCCTGATCCCAGAAGCGCAGTAAGATCCCTGATCCCAGAAGCGCAGTAAGATCCCTGATCCCAGAAGCGCAGTAAGATCCCTGATCCCAGAAGCGCAGTAAGATCCCTGATCCCAGAAGCGCAGTAAGATCCCTGATCCCAGAAGCGGAGTAACGTCCCTGATACCAGAAGATGAGTAACATCCCTGATCCCAGAAGCGCAGTAAGATCCCTGATCCCAGAAGCGCAGTAAGATCCCTGATCCCAGAAGCGCAGTAAGATCCCTGATCCCAGAAGCGGAGTAACGTCCCCGATCCCAGATGCAGAGTAACGTCCCCGATCCTAGATGCGGAGTAACGTCCCCGATCCCAGATGCGGAGTAACGTCCCCGATCCCAGATGCGGAGTAACGTCCCCGATCCCAGATGCGGAGTAACGTCCCCGATCCCAGATGCGGAGTAACGTCCCCGATCCCAGATGCGGAGTAACGTCCCCGATCCCAGATGCGGAGTAACGTCCCCGATCCCAGATGCGGAGTAACGTCCCCGATCCCAGATGCGGAGTAACGTCCCCGATCCCAGATGCGGAGTAACGTCCCCGATCCCAGATGCGGAGTAACGTCCGCGATCCCAGATGCGGAGTAACGTCCCCGATCCCAGATGCAGAGTAACGTCCCCGATCCCAGATGCAGAGTAACGTCCCCGATGCGGAGTAACGTCCCCGATCCCAGATGCGGAGTAACGTCCCCGATCCCAGATGCGGAGTAACGTCCGCGATCCCAGATGCGGAGTAACGTCCCCGATCCCAGATGCGGAGTAACGTCCCCGATCCCAGATGCAGAGTAACGTCCCCGATGCGGAGTAACGTCCCCGATCCCAGATGCGGAGTAACGTCCCCGATCCCAGATGCGGAGTAACGTCCCCGATCCCAGATGCGGAGTAACGTCCCCGATCCCAGATGCGGAGTAACGTCCCCGATCCCAGATGTGGAGTAACGTCCCCGATCCCAGATGCGGAGTAACGTCCCCGATCCCAGATGCGGAGTAACGTCCCCGATCCCAGATGCGGAGTAACGTCCCCGATCCCAGATGCGGAGTAACGTCCCCGATCCCAGATGCGGAGTAACGTCCCCGATCCCAGATGCGGAGTAACGTCCCCGATCCCAGATGCGGCGTAACGTCCCCGATCCCAGATGCGGAGTAACGTCCCCGATCCCAGATGCGGAGTAACGTCCCCGATCCCAGATGCGGAGTAACGTCCCCGATCCCAGATGCGGAGTAACGTCCCCGATCCCAGATGCGGAGTAACGTCCCCGATCCCAGATGCGGAGTAACGTCCCCGATCCCAGATGCGGAGTAACGTCCCCGATCCCAGATGCGGAGTAACGTCCCCGATCCCAGATGCGGAGTAACGTCCCCGATCCCAGATGCGGAGTAACGTCCCCGATCCCAGATGCGGAGTAACGTCCCCGATCCCAGATGCGGAGTAACGTCCCCGATCCCAGATGCGGAGTAACGTCCCCGATCCCAGATGCGGAGTAACGTCCCCGATCCCAGATGCGGAGTAACGTCCCCGATCCCAGATGCGGAGTAACGTCCCCGATCCCAGATGCGGAGTAACGTCCCCGATCCCAGATGCGGAGTAACTTCCCCGATCCCAGATGCGGAGTAACTTCCCCGATCCCAGATGCGGAGTAACTTCCCCGATCCCAGATGCGGAGTAACGTCCCCGATCCCAGATGCGGAGTAACTTCCCTGATCCCAGATGCGGAGTAACGTCCCTGATCCCAGATGCGGAGTAACATCCCCGATCCCAGATGCGGAGTAACGTCCCCGATCCCAGATGCGGAGTAACGTCCCCGATCCCAGATGCGGAGTAACGTCCCCGATCCCAGATGCGGAGTAACTTCCCTGATCCCAGATGCGGAGTAACTTCCCTGATCCCAGATGCGGAGTAACGTCCCCGATCCCAGATGCGGAGTAACGTCCCTGATCCCAGATGCGGAGTAACGTCCCTGATCCCAGATGCGGAGTAACGTCCCTGATCCCAGATGCGGAGTAACATCCCCAATCCCAGAAGTACAGTGCAGAGCTACAGAACATGCCCCACGCCGCATGGGAACATCTATCAGACTGCGATGAAAAGGAATGATTTCTCTGTAAACTCCCGAGAAACTAGCAGGAAATCCACAAAGGAACAATTACAAACCCTCTAGGATTACACCGCGTCCAGAACACAGACATGTATATCTCCCAGGAGCTGCCAAAGCCCAATAATGGGATATTTATGTATTGCAGCGGTAAGACCCCAGCACCCGTGTGTTTCCAGGCAGCCCTGTACCCCGTGGTGAGACTGTACGGTGTATGCCGATCTCTTCTCACTGACAGTCTGTACCGGAACCACCGTCATGTACCACAAATACTAACAGGGTACGTGTATAAGTTCTGCAAAATCAGATTACCGGACCTGGCTGCAATGTATAGATTGTGTTATATAAATTAAAATAATTCAACAGATATTTAAGAAAATATATCTGAAATAATTAAGATTACATTTGGAAGAATATATTCACACTGTATAACTCCCGTCATCTGGGGTGCGATGGATTTCTTAATAGCAAAAAACGGGCAAATTAAAGTAAAATTATGGTATAAATTGCTAATAGTTATTGTCATAATTATAACTTGTAGAACAGAACTGGTGGGACACGTTCTCCTGTAATTCCGTCATCCGCACACATTGTGTTCCCCATGGTAACAGCTGCGTCAATAAGACAAACTGTGCAGGAATAAACAAAGAAATAATGACAAGTCCATGAGCAGGGTACCAACAGACAGCCTTCCTCTGCGGGAATACATACCAGTCTCCTGAGTGTCATCATAATGCTATGGAAATATATATATATTTTATTATTATATAGTATATCGATTTTATTATTTTTACAAAGTTTATTTTGGTTTAAACTAGTTTTTTCTGCATTAATGTTTTATTTAAAAAAATAGAATTCTGCTTACACTTTCTCAATACTGTGAAATATATATATATATATAAAAAAACAATATTTCACAGTATTGAGAAAGTGTAAGCAGAATTCTATTTTTTTTTTTTAAATAAAACATTAATGCAGAAAAAACTAGTTTACACCAAAATAAACTTTGTAAAAATAATAAAATTGATATATATATATATATATATATATATATATATATATATATATATATATATATATATATATATATATATATATATATATATATATATATATATATATACACACAGGTTGAGTATCCCGTATCCGAATATCCGTTATCCGAATTATTCCGAAAACCATACATTCCAGAAAGTGAACCAAAAAGTTTTTTTTTTGCTAAAAGCACTACTGGGGACATGATATGTAACTGGCATTACTGGGGACATCTGTAACAGCACTACTGAGGGAATGATATGTAACTGGCAATATATATGTACAAGACAATGATTGCTTGGCATTTAAATTCAGTGCCTGAGATTGTACACAAACTTTGTTTCAGGTTTTGAAACCTTGTTTTATGCACAAATAAAATATATATTTGTGTTTATTTCATGTGTTTGATGTATATGTACAACATAAATGCAGGGTACTTCAAGATACATCATTGAAATATTAAAATATTCCGAAATACGGAGTAATCCGTTATCCAAAATTCTCCTGGTCCCAAGCATTTTGGATAAGGGATACTCAACCTGTGTGTATGTATGTATGTATGTATGTATGTATGTATGTATGTATGTATGTATGTATGTATGTATGGATGGATGGATGTATGTATATATATATATATATATATATATATATATATATATATATATATATATATATATATATATATATATATATAGAGAGAGAGAGAGAGAGAGAGAGAGAGAGAATAGGGGTGCGCTAAATGTACCACTTTGTGGCTATACAAAGACCCCGTGATACTTGGTTTACACGTATTTGAGAAACTGCATTTATTGTGAACAGACCACAGCAACTACACTTATTGTGAACAGAGAGATACCCTATTTTTGTGTATGTGTGAATCCACTGTTGGTGTTGGAGACCATCTTTCCACCCCAAGGGTTGTATAAACAAACCTACTAGAACCTGAAGAATACCACATTGGTACCATTTTATCAGCTGATTTATGCAAATCCATCTTTTTGTCAAAAAAGACCACACCCATTCCGAGGCAGTTCAAATCTTTCATTGTGGACAGAGCTTTTTAGCCTGAGAGACTTATTTACCACTATTGGCAACTCTTATAAAAGCCTCCAAAAAATATATAATCCCTCCCACAGACTGTGTAGGAGATTTCTCCTTATTTGGATTGATTCATTGCCCCTGATGAAGTCCTAAGGGACGAAACGCGTTGGGCCACGGATCTACAGTATATGTGGCATGTTTCTGAAAAAATCCGAACAAATGAAATCTTTTTACTGCTGGATGAACCATCAATAAACGTTTATCTGTTTTTTATGAAAACAACTGTTTATTTATTGTATGTATAGCCACAAAGTGGTACATTTAGCGCACCCCTATTCTCTTTTTCTATCTCTTCTCTTACCGTACCTTTATTGACAGCAGGGTACTATAGAGGTGCTGCTCCCCTTTAGCGCATTATCGGGGCCACTATCTTCTCTCTCTCTATATATATATAGCTCACTGCGCTTGCCACGCTTCGGGCACGGTGGCTCGCTGCGCTCGCCACACTATATAAAATCAACTCCATGCGTAGTTGGATAGTAGGGGTATGGAAAAATGGTGTGCATTTAACATGGGAGCCCAGATAATACATAAGTACCAAAATTATTCCAAAAACCATAGTTTCCAAAACGTTTCTTCTTTTTTTTTTTTTTTTTAAACCAACTGGGGACATCTGTCACTGCACTACTGGGAACATCTGTCACTGGCACTACTGGGCACATCTGTCACTGGCACTACTGGGCACATCTGTAACTGGCACTACTGGGCACATCTGTCACTGGCACTACTGGGCACATCTGTCACTGGCACTACTGGGGAAATAACCTGTAACTGGCACTAAATATTTGCAAGGACCCGATTGCTTGGCATTCACATTCAGTGTCTGAGATTGGACACAAACTTTGTTTCATGCACAAATAACATATATTTGTGTGTATTTTATGTGTGTGTTGTGCTTATACAGCATAAATGCAAGATACCTCAATGAAATAGAAAAATATTAGGAAATACGGAATCATTCGTTATCCAAAATGCTTTCAATATTTATTTTTTTTGCTGCTTTTTATTCCTATGATATATAATATATAGTAATCCAATACACAGTATACGCAGAGACAGAGGACATTGGAGAATAAGTCAGTGTCCAGCATCAATATATAGTACTCCAATACACAGTATACGCAGAGACAGAGGACATTGGAGAATAAGTCAGTGTCCAGCATCAATATATAGTACTCCAATACACAGTATACGCAGAGACAGAGGACATTGGAGAATAAGTCAGTGTCCAGCATCAATATATAGTAATCCAATACACAGTATACGCAGAGACAGAGGACATTGGAGAATAAGTCAGTGTCCAGCATCAATATATAGTACTCCAATACACAGTATACGCAGAGACAGAGGACATTGGAGAATAAGTCAGTGTCCAGCATCAGTGCTACTTATTACACTATTTATAATTACAGAAACCTGATCGTAATACAAGAAGGTACAGCGCTGTACCAGCAGTCACAGAATAAGAGAACAAAGATATGATCTAAACCAGCCAACCCTGATCTATACATACACACACGCACACACACACACGCACGCACTCACACACAGGTTATGTCTCCAACAGCAAAAATTCCAAACAGCAGCATTTTTGGAGTGCGTCTGACACAGAGACCCCTCGGCTGTGTGAGGGCACAGGGTACACACACTTTGTGTCATGCACAAAATGATTACCAATATTGTATAACAGGGGTCCCGTCCTCAGGATCCGCAGATGTTCCTAACTACGGAGACTACGGACACATCCAATATACAGCATACATCACCTCTGCTTCCAGGCATCTGGATATCGGGGACTTTTCTACAAACTCTATATGAAATCGCCTCATTTATAAACAGCTGGGGTTTTTTAAAAAATATTTTTTTATTGAAGCAAAACAGAATATGTGACGTGAGAAAGTTATACAGAGGTTATATGTCCGTGACAATGATACAACGTAACGCTGCCGGTCACATAGAACATTGCGGAACATCAGCGAGTAATAACAATAATAACAGCGCTCTCTCTATAGATTATATATATATATATATGCAGTGTCCGTGACAATGATACAACGTAACGCTGCCGGTCACATAGTACATTGCAGAACATCAGCGAGTAATAACAATAATAACAGCGCTCTCTCTCTATAGAATATATATATATATATGCAGTGTCCGTGACAATGATACAACGTAACCCTGCCGGTCACATAGAACATTGTGGAACATCAGCGAGTAATAACAATAATAACAGTGCTCTCTCTATAGATTATATATATATATATATATATATATATATATATATATATATATATATGCAGTGTCCGTGACAATGATACAACGTAACGCTGCCGGTCACATAGTACATTGCAGAACATCAGCGAGTAATAACAATATTAACAGCGCTCTCTCTCTATAGATTATATATATATATATATATATATATATATATGTAGTGTCCGTGACAATGATACAACGTAACGCTGCCGGTCACATAGAACATTGCGGAACATCAGCGAGTAATAACAATATTAACAGCGCTCTCTCTCTATAGATTATATATATATATATATATATATATATATATATATATATATATATATATATATGCAGTGTTCGTGACAATGATACAACGTAACGCTGCCGGTTACATAGTACATTGCGGAACATCAGCGAGTAATAACAATAATAACAGTGCTCTCTCTATAGATTATATATATATATATATATATATATATATATATATATATATATATATATATATGCAGTGTCCGTGACAATGATACAACGTAACGCTGCCGGTCACATAGTACATTGCAGAACATCAGCGAGTAATAACAATAATAACAGTGCTCTCTCTATAGATTATATATATATATATATATATATATATATATATATGCAGTGTCCGTGACAATGATACAACGTAACGCTGCCGGTCACATAGTACATTGCAGAACATCAGCGAGTAATAACAATATTAACAGCGCTCTCTCTCTATAGATTATATATATATATATATATATATATATATATATATATATATATATGTAGTGTCCGTGACAATGATACAACGTAACGCTGCCGGTCACATAGAACATTGCGGAACATCAGCGAGTAATAACAATATTAACAGCGCTCTCTCTCTATAGATTATATATATATATATATATATATATATATATATATATGCAGTGTTCGTGACAATGATACAACGTAACGCTGCCGGTTACATAGTACATTGCGGAACATCAGCGAGTAATAACAATAATAACAGCGCTCTCTCTATAGATTATATATATATATATATATATGCAGTGTTCGTGACAATGATACAACGTAACGCTGCCGGTCACATAGTACATTGCGGAACATCAGCGAGTAATAACAATAATAACAGTGCTCTCTCTATAGATTATATATATATATATATATATATATATATATATATATATATATGCAGTGTCCGTGACAATGATACAACGTAACGCTGCCGGTCACATAGTACATTGCAGAACATCAGCGAGTAATAACAATAATAACAGTGCTCTCTCTATAGAATATATATATATATATATATATATATATATATATATATATGCAGTGTCCGTGACAATGATACAACGTAACGCTGCCGGTCACATAGTACATTGCAGAACATCAGCGAGTAATAACAATATTAACAGCGCTCTCTCTCTATAGATTATATATATATATATATATATATGTAGTGTCCGTGACAATGATACAACGTAACGCTGCCGGTCACATAGAACATTGCGGAACATCAGCGAGTAATAACAATATTAACAGCGCTCTCTCTCTATAGATTATATATATATATATATATATATATATATATATATATATATATATATATATATATATATATATATATGCAGTGTTCGTGACAATGATACAACGTAACGCTGCCGGTTACATAGTACATTGCGGAACATCAGCGAGTAATAACAATAATAACAGCGCTCTCTCTATAGATTATATATATATATATATATATATATATATATATATATATATATGCAGTGTTCGTGACAATGATACAACGTAACGCTGCCGGTCACATAGTACATTGCGGAACATCAGCGAGTAATAACAATAATAACAGCGCTCTCTCTATAGATTATATATATATATATATGCAGTGTCCGTGACAATGATACAACGTAACGCTGCCGGTCACATAGTACATTGCAGAACATCAGCGAGTAATAACAATAATAACAGCGCTCTCTCTCTATAGAATATATATACAGGTCGAGTATCCCGTATCCGAATATCCGTTATCCGAATTATTCCGAAATACGGACATTCCAGAAAGTGAAAAAAAATTTTTTTTTTGCTAAAAACTCACTGGAGACATATGTAACAGCATCACTGGGGACATGATATGTAACTGGCACTATATATGTGAAAGACAATGATTGCTTGGCATTCAAATTCAGTGCTGAGATAGTACACACATTTTGTTTCACGTTTTGAAACCTTGTTTTTTGAACAATTAAAATATGTTTGTGTGTATTTTATGTGGTAATAAAATATATTTGTGTGTATATTATGTGTTTATACAGCATAAATGCAAGATACTTCAAAATACATCATTGAAATATTAAAATATTCCGAAATACGGAATAATCCGTTATCCAAAATTCTCCTGGTCCCGAGCATTTTGGATACGGGATACTCAACCTGTATATATATATATATATATATATATATATGCAGTGTCCGTGACAATGATACAACGTAACCCTGCCGGTCACATAGAACATTGTGGAACATCAGCGAGTAATAACAATAATAACAGTGCTCTCTCTAGTGCTCTCTCTATAGATTATATATATATATATATATATATATATATATATATGCAGTGTCCGTGACAATGATACAACGTAACGCTGCCGGTCACATAGTACATTGCAGAACATCAGCGAGTAATAACAATATTAACAGCGCTCTCTCTCTATAGATTATATATATATATATATATATATATATATATATGTAGTGTCCGTGACAATGATACAACGTAACGCTGCCGGTCACATAGAACATTGCGGAACATCAGCGAGTAATAACAATATTAACAGCGCTCTCTCTCTCTATAGATTATATATATATATATATATATATATATGCAGTGTTCGTGACAATGATACAACGTAACGCTGCCGGTTACATAGTACATTGCGGAACATCAGCGAGTAATAACAATAATAACAGCGCTCTCTCTATAGATTATATATATATATATATATATGCAGTGTTCGTGACAATGATACAACGTAACGCTGCCGGTCACATAGTACATTGCGGAACATCAGCGAGTAATAACAATAATAACAGCGCTCTCTCTATAGAATATATATATATATATATATATATGTAGTGTCCGTGACAATGATACAACGTAACGCTGCCGGTCACATAGTACATTGCGGAACATCAGCGAGTAATAACAATACAGGTTGAGTATCCCTTATCCAAAATGCTCGGGACCAGGAGGATTTTGGATAACGGATTATTCCGTATTTTGGAATATTTTAATATTTCAATGATGTATTTTGAAGTATCTTGCATTTATGCTGTATAAACACATAATATACACACAAATATATTTTATTACCACATAAAATACACACAAATATATTTTAATTGTTCAAAAAACAAGGTTTCAAAACGTGAAACAAAATGTGTGTACTATCTCAGCACTTAATTTGAATGCCAAGCAATCATTGTCTTGCACATATATAGTGCCAGTTACATATCATGTCCCCAGTGATGCTGTTACATATGTCCCCAGTGAGTTTTTAGCAAAAAAAAAAAATTTTTTCACTTTCTGGAATGTCCGTATTTCGGAATAATTCGGATAACGGATATTCGGATACGGGATACTCAACCTGTATTAACAGCGCTCTCTCTATAGATTATATATATATATATATATGCAGTGTCCGTGACAATGATACAACGTAACGCTGCCGGTCACATAGAACATTGCAGAACATCAGCGAGTAATAACAATAATAACAGCGCTCTCTCTCTATAGAATATATATATATATATGTAGTGTCCGTGACAATGATACAACGTAACGCTTCAGAACATCAGCATTACATAACGAGGAAGAACATCACCCTATCTCTCTCATATATATATATATATATATATATATATATATATATATATATATATATATATATATATATATATATATATATACACACACACACACACACACATACACATATATATATATATATATATATACACACACACACACACACATACACATACATACACACACAACACAACACAGTTTAGTGGCACTCACATTCGTCATTTGTTGAAGTAATGTGAGTGCCACTTAACTTTGTTGTATATATGTGATTGCTGGGCTCAGGTTTCAAGTGATTATTGGGGGCACCCGTTCAAGCTACTTCTTTGTTGGTCGAGTGCCGGACATATTGTGAAGTATATATATTGTCCATAACAATGGATGTAGTGTCCGTGAGTCTCCGAAACACCGCCATCTGCTGGCAGAGTGTGAAACTACATCTCCTTCTCACATGCACAAACACAGAAGGTAGCAGACCAGCTTTCGAAGCTTTTCCGTTGAGCGGGCGTACTAGTGTAGATATATATACTGTATATATACTTACAAAATAAAGTGTCACGCTGCAGATCAGTAAATAGTTTTTTCACATAACAAAAGTCCCAGAGTGACACTTTATTTTGCAAGTGTATTTGGTAGGTCATCCCACAGAGACGTCACCCGGGCAAGGTATAAACAGTTGACTAAACCAAGCTGATATATATATATATTATTATTTTTTCTGGAAAAATATCTGTAGGAACCCTTCATCTGGGGGTGGATCGATTTAAAATAACTTATATTGATTTTTTATATATAATTATACAGGTTGAGTACCCCTTATCCAAAATGCACGGGACCAGAAGAATATTCCGTATTTTGGAATATTTTTAAATTCGAATGAGGTATCTTGCATTTATGCTGTATAAGCACAACACACACATAAAATACACACACAATATATGTTATTTGTGCATGAAACAAAGTTTGTGTCCAATCTCAGATACTGAATCTGAATGCCAAGCAATCCGGTCCTTGAACATATTTAGTGCCAGTTACATGTTATTTCCCCAGTAGTGCCAGTTACAGCTGTCCCCAGTAGTGCCAGTTACAGCTGTCCCCAGTAGTGCCAGTTACAGCTGTCCCCAGTAGTGCCAGTTACAGCTGTCCCCAGTAGTGCCAGTTACATGTTATTTCCCCAGTAGGTTTTTAGCAAAAAATACAAAATAAAAAGTAAATTTTGGAGACTATGGTTTTTGCAATAATTTGGATAACGGATACTCAACCTGTATTTTATTTATTTATATATAATGTAGAACGGTTAATGTAGAACGCTGCTGCGCTCGGAGGGTGTTTATGATCTGCAGATAAATCTCGGGAAGTCCCGGCTGCCAGACGCAGTTCCGACCTTCTCATATTAGTTACATATTTTATTTGCTCCTATACTCGGGGGGATTCCGGGAACAGGACCGGGGTCACGTGTGTCAGCGAAAGGAACTCACGGAAACCAGGGGGACGAACGGGGACAATTTAATGCAGGATTCTGCCGCAGTTTCTCCCCAGACTCTGTATTTAATGCCTCCCATAAATACATTACAGGGGGGGCTGAGCCCCAGATCTCTGCGACACCCCCCTCTGCCATGTAAATCTACTGAATTTATGGGGATAATTACATCTGCCATTACTTTTAATTACTATTTATTTTTTGGATACATGGGAATATCTTTGGGATTGTGCAGAATGGAGCAGATGGCATCAAGTCTCTGATTTACTGCACAGACCTAATAGCGCTGGTCCTCCAGATGTACAGTCATAGAGTATTGTATGGCTAACATGCAGCCGTACCTACAGGGAACACCGTGTGGCAGCCGTACCTACAGGGAACACTGTATGGCAGCCGTACCTACAGGTAGCATCGTATGGCAGCCGTACCTACAGGGAACACCGTGTGGCAGCCGAACCTACAGGGAACACCGTGTGGCAGCCGAACCTACAGGGAACACCGTGTGGCAGCCGAACCTACAGGGAACATCGTATGGCAGCCGTACCTACAGGGAACACCGTATGGCAGCCGTACCTACAGGGGA
The DNA here is from genome assembly GCF_055691185.1 of Crinia signifera. Taxonomy (NCBI): domain Eukaryota; kingdom Metazoa; phylum Chordata; class Amphibia; order Anura; family Myobatrachidae; genus Crinia; species Crinia signifera. The sequence continues at coordinate 5,132,517 of NC_139218.1, forward strand.
CACCGTATGGCAGCCGTACCTACAGGTAGCATCGTATGGCAGCCGTACCTACAGGGAACACCGTGTGGCAGCCGTACCTACAGGGAACACCGCATGGCAGCAGTACCTACAGGTAGCATCGTATGGCAGCTGTACCTACAGGGAACACCGTGTGGCAGCCGTACCTACAGGGAACACCGTGTGGCAGCCATATCTACAGGGAACACCGCATGGCAGCCGTACCTACAGGTAGCATCATATGGCAGCCGAACCTACAGGGAACACCGTGTGGCAGCCGTACCTACAGGGAACACCGTGTGGCAGCCGTACCTACAGGTAGCATCGTATGGCAGCCGTACCTACAGGGAACACCGTGTGGCAGCCGTACCTACAGGGAACACCGCATGGCAGCCGTACCTACAGGTAGCATCGTATGGGCAGCCGTACCTACAGGGAACACCGTGTGGCAGCCGTACCTACAGGTAGCATCGTATGGCAGCCGTACCTACAGGGAACACCGTGTGGCAGCCGTACCTACAGGGAACACCGTGTGGCAGCCGTACCTACAGGGAACACCGCATGGCAGCAGTACCTACAGGTAGCATCGTATGGCAGCTGTACCTACAGGGAACACCGTGTGGCAGCCGTACCTACAGGGAACACCGTGTGGCAGCCGTATCTACAGGGAACACCGCATGGCAGCCGTACCTACAGGTAGCATCATATGGCAGCCGAACCTACAGGGAACACCGTGTGGCAGCCGTACCTACAGGGAACACCGTGTGGCAGCCGTACCTACAGGTAGCATCGTATGGCAGCCGTACCTACAGGGAACACCGTGTGGCAGCCGTACCTACAGGGAACACCGCATGGCAGCCGTACCTACAGGTAGCATCGTATGGGCAGCCGTACCTACAGGGAACACCGTGTGGCAGCCGTGCCTACAGGGAACACCGTGTGGCAGCCGTGCCTACAAGGAACACCGTATGGGCAGCCGTACCTACAGGGAACACCGTGTGGCAGCCATACCTACAGGGAACACCGTGTGGCAGCCGTACCTACTGGGAACACCGTATGGCAGCCGTACCTACAGGGAACACCGTGTGGCAGCCGTACCTACAGGGAACATTGTATGGCAGCCGTACCTACAGGGAACATCGTATGGCAGCCGTACCTACAGGTAGCATTTGTGGCAGCCGTACCTACAGGGAACATCGTATGGCAGCCGTACCTACAGGTAACACCGTATGGCAGCCGTACCTACAGGTAACATTGTATGGCAGCCGTACCTACAGGGAACATTGTATGGCAGCCGTACCTACTGGGAACACCGTATGGCAGCCGTACCTACAGGGAACACCGTGTGGCAGCCGTACCTACAGGGAACATTGTATGGCAGCCGTACCTACAGGGAACATCGTATGGCAGCCGTACCTACAGGTAGCATTTGTGGCAGCCGTACCTACAGGGAACATCGTATGGCAGCCGTACCTACAGGTAACACCGTATGGCAGCCGTACCTACAGGTAACATTGTATGGCAGCCGTACCTACAGGGAACATTGTATGGCAGCCGTACCTACAGGGAACATCGTATGGCAGCCGTACCTACACATATCCTCTGTCCTATCCAATCACATCCCCACTGTACAGACCACACATATCCTCTGTCCTATCCAATCACATCCCCACTGTACAGTCCACACATATCCTCTGTCCTATCCAATCACATCCCCACTGTACAGAGCACATATATCCTCTGTCCTATCCAATCACATCCCCACTGTACAGACCACACATATCCTCTGTCCTATCCAATCACATCCCCACTGTACAGACCACACATATCATCTGTCCTATCAAATCACATCCCCACTGTACAGAGCACATATATCCTCTGTCCTATCCAATCACATCCCCACTGTACAGACCACACATATCCTCTGTCCTATCCAATCACATCCCCACTGTACAGACCACACATATCCTCTGTCCTATCAAATCACATCCCCACTGTACAGAGCACATATATCCTCTGTCCTATCCAATCACATCCCCACTGTACAGACCACACATATCCTCTGTCCTATCCAATCACATCCCCACTGTACAGACCACACATATCATCTGTCCTATCCAATCACATCCCCACTGTACAGACCACACATATCCTCTCCTATCCAATCACATCCCCACTGTACAGACCACACATATCCTCTGTCCTATCCAATCACATCCCTACTGTACAGGCCACACATATCCTCTGTCCTATCCAATCACATCCCCACTGTACAGACCACACATATCCTCTCCTATCCAATCACATCCGCACTGTACAGACCACACATATCCTCTGTCCTATCCAATCACATCCCCACTGTACAGACCACACATATCCTCTGTCCTATCCAATCACATCCCCACTGTACAGACCACACATATCCTCTGCTATCCAATCACATCCCCACTGTACAGGCCACACATATCCTCTCCTATCCAATCACATCCCCACTGTACAGACCACACATATCCTCTGTCCTATCCAATCACATCCCCACTGTACAGACCACACATATCCTCTGTCCTATCCAATCACATCCCCACTGTACAGACCACACATATCCTCTGTCCTATCCAATCACATCCCCACTGTACAGGCCACACATATCCTCTGCTATCCAATCACATCCTCACTGTACAGGCCACACGTATCCTCTGCTATCCAATCACATCCTCACTGTACAGGCCACACGTATCCTCTCCTATCCAATCACATCCCCACTGTACAGTACACACATATCCTCTGTCCTATCCAATCACATCCCCACTGTACAGGTCACACATATCCTCTGTCCTATCCAATCACATCCCTACTGTACAGACCACACATATCCTCTGTCCTATCCAATCACATCCGCGCTGTACAATCCACACATATCCTCTGTCCTATCCAATCACATCCCCGCTGTACAGACCACACATATCCTCTGTCCTATCCAATCACATCCCCACTGTACAGACCACACATATCCTCTGTCCTATCCAATCACATCCCCACTGTACAGTCCACACATATCCTCTGCTATCCAATCACATCCTCACTGTACAGGCCACACATATCCTCTGTCCTATCCAATCACATCCCCACTGTACAGACCACACATATCCTCTGTCCTATCCAATCACATCCACACTGTACAGACCACACATATCCTCTGTCCTATCCAATCACATCCCCACTGTACAGTCCACACATATCCTCTGTCCTATCAAATCACATCCCCACTGTACAGTCCACACATATCCTCTCCTATCCAATCACATCCCCACTGTACAGACCACACATATCCTCTGTCCTATCCAATCACATCCCCACTGTACAGACCACACATATCCTCTGTCCTATCCAATCACATCCCCACTGTACAGACCACACATATCCTCTGTCCTATCAAATCACATCCCCACTGTACAGAGCACATATATCCTCTGTCCTATCCAATCACATCCCCACTGTACAGACCACACATATCCTCTGTCCTATCCAATCACATCCCCACTGTACAGACCACACATATCATCTGTCCTATCCAATCACATCCCCACTGTACAGACCACACATATCCTCTCCTATCCAATCACATCCCCACTGTACAGACCACACATATCCTCTGTCCTATCCAATCACATCCCTACTGTACAGGCCACACATATCCTCTGTCCTATCCAATCACATCCCCACTGTACAGACCACACATATCCTCTCCTATCCAATCACATCCGCACTGTACAGACCACACATATCCTCTGTCCTATCCAATCACATCCCCACTGTACAGACCACACATATCCTCTGTCCTATCCAATCACATCCCCACTGTACAGACCACACATATCCTCTGCTATCCAATCACATCCCCACTGTACAGGCCACACATATCCTCTCCTATCCAATCACATCCCCACTGTACAGACCACACATATCCTCTGTCCTATCCAATCACATCCCCACTGTACAGACCACACATATCCTCTGTCCTATCAAATCACATCCCCACTGTACAGAGCACATATATCCTCTGTCCTATCCAATCACATCCCCACTGTACAGGCCACACATATCCTCTGTCCTATCCAATCACATCCCCACTGTACAGACCATACATATCCTCTGTCCTATCCAATCACATCCCCACTGTACAGACCACACATATCCTATGTCCTATCCAATCACATCCCCACTGTACAGTCCACACATATCCTCTGTCCTATCCAATCACATCCCCACTGTACAGACCACACATATCCTCTGTCCTATCCAATCACATCCCCACTGTACAGACCACACATATCATCTGTCCTATCCAATCACATCCCCACTGTACAGACCACACATATCCTCTGTCCTATCCAATCACATCCCCACTGTACAGACCACACATATCCTCTCCTATCCAATCACATCCCCACTGTACAGACCACACATATCCTCTGTCCTATCCAATCACATCCCCACTGTACAGACCACACATATCATCTGTCCTATCCAATCACATCCCCACTGTACAGACCACACATATCATCTGTCCTATCCAATCACATCCCCACTGTACAGACCACACATATCCTCTCCTATCCAATCACATCCCCACTGTACAGACCACACATATCCTCTGTCCTATCCAATCACATCCCTACTGTACAGGCCACACATATCCTCTGTCCTATCCAATCACATCCCCACTGTACAGACCACACATATCCTCTCCTATCCAATCACATCCGCACTGTACAGACCACACATATCCTCTGTCCTATCCAATCACATCCCCACTGTACAGACCACACATATCCTCTGTCCTATCCAATCACATCCCCACTGTACAGACCACACATATCCTCTGCTATCCAATCACATCCCCACTGTACAGGCCACACATATCCTCTCCTATCCAATCACATCCCCACTGTACAGACCACACATATCCTCTGTCCTATCCAATCACATCCCCACTGTACAGACCACACATATCCTCTGTCCTATCCAATCACATCCCCACTGTACAGGCCACACATATCCTCTGCTATCCAATCACATCCTCACTGTACAGGCCACACGTATCCTCTGCTATCCAATCACATCCTCACTGTACAGGCCACACGTATCCTCTCCTATCCAATCACATCCCCACTGTACAGTACACACATATCCTCTGTCCTATCCAATCACATCCCCACTGTACAGGTCACACATATCCTCTGTCCTATCCAATCACATCCCTACTGTACAGACCACACATATCCTCTGTCCTATCCAATCACATCCGCGCTGTACAATCCACACATATCCTCTGTCCTATCCAATCACATCCCCGCTGTACAGACCACACATATCCTCTGTCCTATCCAATCACATCCCCACTGTACAGACCACACATATCCTCTGTCCTATCCAATCACATCCCCACTGTACAGTCCACACATATCCTCTGCTATCCAATCACATCCTCACTGTACAGGCCACACATATCCTCTGTCCTATCCAATCACATCCCCACTGTACAGACCACACATATCCTCTGTCCTATCCAATCACATCCACACTGTACAGACCACACATATCCTCTGTCCTATCCAATCACATCCCCACTGTACAGTCCACACATATCCTCTGTCCTATCAAATCACATCCCCACTGTACAGTCCACACATATCCTCTCCTATCCAATCACATCCCCACTGTACAGACCACACATATCCTCTGTCCTATCCAATCACATCCCCACTGTACAGACCACACATATCCTCTGTCCTATCCAATCACATCCCCACTGTACAGAGCACACATATCCTCTGTCCTATCCAATCACATCCCCACTGTACAGTACACACATATCCTCTGTCCTATCAAATCACATCCCCACTGTACAGAGCACACATATCCTCTCCTATCCAATCACATCCCCACTGTACAGACCACACATATCCTCTCCTATCCAGTCACATCCCCACTGTACAGACCACACATATCCTCTGTCCTATCCAATCACATCCCACTGTACAGGCCACACATATCCTCTCCTATCCAGTCACATCCCCACTGTACAGACCACACATATCCTCTGTCCTATCAAATCACATCCCCACTGTACAGAGCACACATATCCTCTCCTATCCAATCACATCCCCACTGTACAGACCACACATATCCTCTCCTATCCAGTCACATCCCCACTGTACAGACCACACATATCCTCTGTCCTATCCAATCACATCCCCACTGTACAGTCCACACATATCCTCTGCTATCCAATCACATCCTCACTGTACAGGTCACACATATCCTCTGTCCTATCCAATCACATCCCCACTGTACAGACCACACATATCCTCTGTCCTATCCAATCACATCCCCACTGTACAGACCACACATATCCTCTGTCCTATCCAATCACATCCCCACTGTACAGGCCACACATATCCTCTGTCCTATCAAATCACATCCACACTGTACAGACCACACATATCCTCTGTCCTATCCAATCACATCCCCACTGTACAGGCCACACATATCCTCTCCTATCCAATCACATCCCCACTGTACAGACCACACATATCCTCTCCTATACAATCACATCCCCACTGTACAGACCACACATATCCTCTCCTATCCAATCACATCCCCACTGTACAGACCACACATATCCTCTGTCCTATCCAATCACATCCCCACTGTACAGGCCACACATATCCTCTCCTATCCAATCATATCCCCACTGTACAGGCCACACATATCCTCTGTCCTATCCAATCACATCCCGCTGTACAGTCCACACATATCCTCTGTCCTATCCAATCACATCCCCACTGTACAGACCACACATATCCTCTCCTATCCAATCACATCCCCACTGTACAGGCCATACATATCCTCTGTCCTATCCAATCACATCCCCACTGTACAGACCACACATATCCTCTCCTATCCAATCACATCCCCACTGTACAGGCCACACATATCCTCTGTCCTATCCAATCACATCCGCACTGTAGAGGCCACACATATCCTCACTTATTATCTCTCTCACTTTCCATCCTCCTGATCCCGGCCCACATTGCTGGGTCACGTATCATACAGCCCTCCACAATCTGGTGACCATTATGCAATAGCTGACACCTATTCTTATGAATCACTGCCTATTCCCTTACAGAGTGTAAGCCTGTGAGCAGGGCCCTCCTACCTCTATGTCTGTGTGTTATGGCCCAGTTGTGTTCTATTCCTGTTATTCAAAATGCAACAGAATTTTCCGCATTATATAAGAAACTTAATACACAAGTATGATCTTACCATCAAGGCCACAAAGAGATGGAGAAAGAGAGGCGGGGTCCATATAATCCCCAAATATAAACCACAGGGCTCAGCCACATAGAGGCCACAGCCCACATACAGGCCAGCGAGGCACAGAGGTCAGACACGGGATAGACACGTGTGCTGTGCATGGACACGGGACAATGTGGGACAATAACACGGACAGTATGCAGCACACACGTCCTGATATATATATATATATATATATACATATATACACACACACAGTGCTATTTTTCAGCAGGCTCCAGCAGGAACTGAGGCCCTTATTCTAGTTCACTCTTTCTGACAAAATCCTTCTTAGATGGACAAAACTATGTGCACTGCAGGTGGGGCAGATTTAAAATGTGCAGAGAGAATTAGATTTGGGGGAGTCATTTTGTTTCTGTGCAGGGTAAATACTCGATGCTTTATTTTTACACTGCAATACAGATCTCACTTTGAAGTAAAACCCCACCCAAATCTAATTCTCTCTGCACAAGTAACATCTGCCCCACCTGCAGTGCACATGGTTTTGTCCATCTAAGAAAGATTTGGTACTTGTTTCCTAGCACGGCCACACCGATTTACATCGGGGTGGTCGTGTCGGAAAAATCGGGTCGATCGCATCGCATGCGATTTGGTCGCATGCAATGCGATCGACGCGACCGACCGATTTTCGACCCGATTTTTTCATTGAATGAAATGTAAATCAGGTCCCTGGGACCCGATTTTACATTGGATTCAATGTAAAATATTCCCAACCCCCCCAAATTTAACGGCGTACACCCCACCCCACGATAGACGCCAACCCGAAGCGTGGCGAGCGCAGCGAGCCCGCGAGGGGCAGCGGTGCGCGTCCTCCGACCTTTTCATTCCCCTACTATCCACGTCGGCGTGGAGTTGAGAATAGAATAGTGTGGCGAGCGCAGCGAGCCACCGAGCCCGAAGCGCGGCGAGCGCAGCGAGCCCCGCGAGGGGACGCGTATACCTGTGAAGTTATACGCGTCCCCTCGCGGGGCTCGCTGCGCTCGCCACACTATTCTATTCTCAACTCCACGCCGACGTGGATAGTAGGGGAATGAAAAGGTCGGAGGACGCGCACCGCCGCCCCTCGCGGGCTCGCTGCGCTCGCCACGCTTCGGGTTGGCGTCTATCGTGGGGTGACGACGGGGACATCTATAATGTGAAATGGGTCATATTGGCCCATTTCACATTTTTCACATTTTTTCACGATTTCAATGTTAAAAAATATTTTAACATTGAAGCCTATGGAAAAATCGGGGGCATCGCGTCGGGACCAATGTTAATGGTCCCGACCGACGCGATGCCCCCGATATTTTACCTTTCCCGACACGATTTCAATGTTAAAATATTTTTTAACATTGAAGCCTATGGAAATATCGGGGGCATCGCGTCGGTCGCGTCGGGACCAATGTTAATGGTCCCGACCGATGCGATGCCCCCGATATTGTGTCCTAGCCGGCAAAATGGACCTGATTTCAAAGGAAATCGGGTCCATCTTATGGATCGTGTACCTTAACTTAAAGGTACACGATCCATAAGATTGTGGCCGTGCTAGGAAACAAGTACCAAAGATTTTGTCAGAAATAGTGAACTAGAATAAGGGCCTCAGTTCCTGCTGAAAAATAGCACTGATATATATATATATATCTGCCCTAATAAACATTGTTCTATCCATTATTACACAGCACCGGATAAGAGCGGCCATGGGCCCAATGTCACAGGGAACTAGTCCCTTCGCCAAGGCACCATAACGATGACTCTGCGCCTCGTGCCTCAGTGATCGCTAGTTACTATAGGAATTGGGGGAAAGCCCCAGTAGTGCCAGTTACACATCATGTCCCCAGTAGTGCCGGTTACATATCATGTCCCCAGTAGTGCCAGTTACATATCATGTCCCCAGTATTGCCAGTTATATATCATGTCCCCAGTAGCGCCAGTTATATATCATGTCCCCAGTAGCGCCAGTTACATATCATGTCCCCAGTAGCGCCAGTTACATATCATGTCCCCAGTAGTGCCAGTTACATATCATGTCCCCAGTATTGCCAGTTATATATCATGTCCCCAGTAGCGCCAGTTATATATCATGTCCCCAGTAGCGCCAGTTACATATCATGTCCCCAGTAGCGCCAGTTACATATCATGTCCCCAGTAGCGCCAGTTACATATCATGTCCCCAGTAGCGCCAGTTACAGATCATGTCCCCAGTAGTGCCAGTTACAGATCATGTCCCCAGTAGTGCCAGTTACATATCATGTCCCCAGTAGCGCCAGTTACATATCATGTCCCCAGTAGCGCCAGTTACATATCATGTCCCCAGTAGCGCCAGTTACACATCATGTCCCCAGTAGTGCCAGTTACATATCATGTCCCCAGTAGTGCCAGTTACACATCATGTCCCCAGTAGTGCCAGTTACACATCATGTCCCCAGTAGTGCCGGTTACATATCATGTCCCCCAGTAGTGCCAGTTACATATCATGTCCCCAGTAGTGCCAGTTACATATCATGTCCCCAGTAGTGCCAGTTACACATCATGTCCCCAGTAGTGCCAGTTACATATAATGTCCCCCAGTAGTGCCAGTTACATATCATGTCCCCAGTAGCGCCAGTTACATATCATGTCCCCAGTATTGCCAGTTATATATCATGTCCCCAGTAGCGCCAGTTACATATCATGTCCCCAGTAGTGCCAGTTACACATCATGTCCCCAGTAGTGCCGGTTACATATCATGTCCCCAGTAGTGCCAGTTACACATCATGTCCCCAGTAGTGCCAGTTACACATCATGTCCCCAGTAGTGCCAGTTACACATCATGTCCCCAGTAGTGCCAGTTACATATCATGTCCCCAGTAGAGCCAGTAACAGATCATGTCCCCAGTAGTGCCAGTTACATATCATGTCCCCAGTAGTGCCAGTTACATATCATGTCCCCAGTAGTGCCAGTTATATATCATGTCCCCAGTAGCGCCAGTTACATATCATGTCCCCAGTCGTGCCAGTAACAGATCATGTCCCCAGTGGTGCCAGTAACAGATATCCCCAGTGGTGCCAGTTACATATCATGTCCCCAGTAGTGCCAGTTATATATCATGTCCCCAGTAGCGCCAGTTACATATCATGTCCCCAGTTACATATCATGTCCCCAGTAGTGCCAGCTACATATCATGTCCCCAGTGGTGCCAGTTACATATCATGTCCCCAGTTACATATCATGTCCCCAGCGTAGCGTGGCGAGCGCAGCGACAGTATGCAGCACACACGTCCTGATATATATATATATATATATATATATATATATATATATATATATATATACATATATACATATATACACACACACAGTGCTATTTTTCAGCAGGCTCCAGCAGGAACTGAGGCCCTTATTCTAGTTCACTCTTTCTGACAAAATCCTTCTTAGATGGACAAAACCATGTGCACTGCAGGTGGGGCAGATTTAAAATGTGCAGAGAGAATTAGATTTGGGGGAGTCATTTTGTTTCTGTGCAGGGTAAATACTCAATGCTTTATTTTTACACTGCAATACAGATCTCACTTTGAAGTAAAACCCCACCCAAATCTAATTCTCTCTGCACAAGTAACATCTGCCCCACCTGCAGTGCACATGGTTTTGTCCATCTAAGAAAGATTTGGTACTTGTTTCCTAGCACGGCCACACCGATTTACATCGGGGTGGTCGTGTCGGAAAAATCGGGTCGATCGCATCGCATGCGATTTGGTCGCATGCAATGCGATCGACGCGACCGACCGATTTTCGACCCGATTTTTTCATTGAATGAAATGTAAATCGGGTCCCTGGGACCCGATTTTACATTGGATTCAATGTAAAATATTCCCAACCCCCCCAAATTTAACGGCGTACACCCCACCCCACGATAGACGCCAACCCGAAGCGTGGCGAGCGCAGCGAGCCCGCGAGGGGCAGCGGTGCGCGTCCTCCGACCTTTTCATTCCCCTACTATCCACGTCGGCGTGGAGTTGAGAATAGAATAGTGTGGCGAGCGCAGCGAGCCACCGAGCCCGAAGCGCGGCGAGCGCAGCGAGCCCCGCAAGGGGACGCGTATACCTGTGAAGTTATACGCGTGCGCTCGCCACACTATTCTATTCTCAACTCCACGCCGACGTGGATAGTAGGGGAATGAAAAGGTCGGAGGACGCGCACCGCCGCCCCTCGCGGGCTCGCTGCGCTCGCCACGCTTCGGGTTGGCGTCTATCGTGGGGTGACGACGGGGACATCTGTAATGTGAAATGGGTCATATTGGCCCATTTCACATTTTTCACATTTTTTCACGATTTCAATGTTAAAAAATATTTTAACATTGAAGCCTATGGAAAAATCGGGGGCATCGCGTCGGGACCAATGTTAATGGTCCCGACCGACGCGATGCCCCCGATATTTTACCTTTCCCGACACGATTTCAATGTTAAAATATTTTTTAACATTGAAGCCTATGGAAATATCGGGGGCATCGCGTCGGTCGCGTCGGGACCAATGTTAATGGTCCCGACCGATGCGATGCCCCCGATATTGTGTCCTAGCCGGCAAAATGGACCTGATTTCAAAGGAAATCGGGTCCATCTTATGGATCGTGTACCTTAACTTAAAGGTACACGATCCATAAGATTGTGGCCGTGCTAGGAAACAAGTACCAAAGATTTTGTCAGAAATAGTGAACTAGAATAAGGGCCTCAGTTCCTGCTGAAAAATAGCACTGATATATATATATATATCTGCCCTAATAAACAGTGTTCTATCCATCATTACACAGCACCGGATAAGAGCGGCCATGGGCCCAATGTCACAGGGAACTAGTCCCTTCGCCAAGGCACCATAACGATGACTCTGCGCCTCGTGCCTCAGTGATCGCTAGTTACTATAGGAATTGGGGGAAAGCCCCAGTAGTGCCAGTTACACATCATGTCCCCAGTAGTGCCGGTTACATATCATGTCCCCAGTAGCGCCAGTTACATATCATGTCCCCAGTAGCGCCAGTTACAGATCATGTCCCCAGTAGTGCCAGTTACAGATCATGTCCCCAGTAGCGCCAGTTACATATCATGTCCCCAGTAGCGCCAGTTACATATCATGTCCCCAGTAGTGCCAGTTACACATCATGTCCCCAGTAGTGCCGGTTACATATCATGTCCCCCAGTAGTGCCAGTTACATATCATGTCCCCAGTAGTGCCAGTTACACATCATGTCCCCAGTAGTGCCGGTTACACATCATGTCCCCAGTAGTGCCAGTTACATATCATGTCCCCAGTAGTGCCAGTTACACATCATGTCCCCAGTAGTGCCAGTTACACATCATGTCCCCAGTAGTGCCAGTTACATATCATGTCCCCAGTAGAGCCAGTAACAGATCATGTCCCCAGTAGTGCCAGTTACATATCATGTCCCCAGTAGTGCCAGTTACATATCATGTCCCCAGTAGTGCCAGTTATATATCATGTCCCCAGTAGCGCCAGTTACATATCATGTCCCCAGTCGTGCCAGTAACAGATCATGTCCCCAGTGGTGCCAGTAACAGATATCCCCAGTGGTGCCAGTTACATATCATGTCCCCAGTAGTGCCAGTTATATATCATGTCCCCAGTAGCGCCAGTTACATATCATGTCCCCAGTTACATATCATGTCCCCAGTAGTGCCAGCTACATATCATGTCCCCAGTGGTGCCAGTTACATATCATGTCCCCAGTTACATATCATGTCCCCAGTAGTGCCAGTTACATATCATGTCCCCAGTAGAGCCAGTAACAGATCATGTCCCCAGTGGTGCCAGTAACAGATCATGTCCCCAGTAGTGCCAGTTACATATCATGTCCCCAGTAGCGCCAGTTACACATCATGTCCCCAGTTACATATCATGTCCCCAGTAGCGCCAGTTACATATCATGTCCCCAGTAGTGCCGGTTACATATCATGTCCCCAGTAGTGCCAGTTACATATCATGTCCCCAGTAGTGCCAGTAACAGATCATGTCCCCAGTGGTGCCAGTAACAGATATCCCCAGTAGTTTAGCAGCGAGGGGTTAAAGCGGCCGGTCTTCCCAGGACTCTAATGAAGCCGAGTTTCTCTCCTGGGGCTGAGGATGAAAGCAGCCAGACGCTGCCAAGTCGGACTCATACTGTAAGGAATCCATAGGCTGCGGGAATCGGGAGGAACGATGTGACGCTGGACGACTTAGACAGCTGGACATTAATAAGAGACTGTCCCAGCAGCCAGGAGAAGGACATCAGTAATGCCGACACGTCGCTCTGCGTACTGTGTTATTCCTCCTTATTAAATGCAATACTACAAATCTGCAGGTTCTAAGAAGGGGGAATAAATAGGAGAGAGTGTGGGGCCAGGTCTGGGGCATGCTAGGACAGGGTATGGTCGGTGAGGACTAGGATGCTACGTAGGAGCCAAGTGTAGGAAGAAAGGTTGGCACTGACTAGGATGCTACATATGGGCCAAGTGTAGGAAGAAAGGTCAGCACGGACTAGGATGCTACATAGAGGCTATGTGTGGGAAGAAATGTTAGTACGGACTAGGAAGCTACAAAGGGGCCAAGTGTAGGAAGAAAGGTCGGCACTGACTAGGATGCTACGTAGGAGCCAAGTGTAGGAAGAAATGTTAGTACGGACTAGGAAGCTACAAAGGGGCCAAGTGTAGGAAGAAAGGTCGGCACTGACTAGGATGCTACATAGGGGCCGAGTGTAGGAAGAAAGGTCGGCACTGACTAGGATGCTACATAGGGGCCGAGTGTAGGAAGAAAGGTCGGCACTGACTAGGACGCTACATAGGGGCCGAATGTAGGAAGAAAGGTCGGCACGGACTAGGACGCTACATAGGGGCCGAGTGTAGGAAGAAAGGTCGGCACGGACTAGGATGCTACATAGGGGCCAAGTGTAGGAAGAAAGGTCGGCACGGACTAGGACGCTACATAGGGGCCAAGTGTAGGAAGAAAGGTCGGCACGGACTAGGACGCTACATAGGGGCCAAGTGTAGGAAGAAAGGTCAGCACGGACTAGGAAGCTACATAGGGGCCAAGTGTAGGAAGAAAGGTCGGCACGGACTAGGACGCTACATAGGGGCCAAGTGTAGGAAGAAAGGTCAGCACAGACTAGGAAGCTACATAGGAGCCAAGTGTAGGAAGAAAGGTCGGCACGGACTAGGATGCTACATATGGGCCAAGTGTAGGAAGAAAGGTCGGCACGGACTAGGATGCTACATAGGGGCCGAGTGTAGGAAGAAAGGTCGGCACGGACTAGGACGCTACATAGGGGCCAAGTGTAGGAAGAAAGGTCGGCACGGACTAGGACGCTACATAGGGGCCAAGTGTAGGAAGAAAGGTCGGCACGGACTAGGACGCTACATAGGGGCCAAGTGTAGGAAGAAAGGTCGGCACTGACTAGGATGCTACATAGGGGCCAAGTGTAGGAAGAAAGGTCGGCACGGACTAGGATGCTACATAGGGGCCAAGTGTAGGAAGAAAGGTCGGCACGGACTAGGATGCTACATATGGGCCAAGTGTAGGAAGAAAGGTCGGCACGGACTAGGATGCTACATATGGGCCAAGTGTAGGAAGAAAGGTCGGCATGGACTAGGATGCTACATATGGGCCAAGTGTAGGAAGAAAGGTCGGCACGGACTAGGATGCTACATAGGGGCCGAGTGTAGGAAGAAAGGTCGGCACGGACTAGGATGCTACATATGGGCCAAGTGTAGGAAGAAAGGTCGGCACGGACTAGGATGCTACATAGGGGCCGAGTGTAGGAAGAAAGGTCGGCACGGACTAGGATGCTACATATGGGCCGAGTGTAGGAAGAAAGGTCGGCACGGACTAGGATGCTACATATGGGCCGAGTGTAGGAAGAAAGGTCGGCACGGACTAGGATGCTACATATGGGCCAAGTGTAGGAAGAAAGGTCGGCACGGACTAGGATGCTACATAGGGGCCGAGTGTAGGAAGAAAGGTCGGCACGGACTAGGATGCTACATAGGGGCCAAGTGTAGGAAGAAAGGTCGGCACGGACTAGGATGCTACATAGGGGCCGAGTGTAGGAAGAAAGGTCGGCACGGACTAGGATGCTACATATGGGCTAAGTGTAGGAAGAAAGGTCGGCACGGACTAGGATGCTACATAGGGGCCGAGTGTAGGAAGAAAGGTCGGCACGGACTAGGATGCTACATATGGGCCAAGTGTAGGAAGAAAGGTAGGCACGGA
Source organism: Crinia signifera (assembly GCF_055691185.1). Taxonomy (NCBI): domain Eukaryota; kingdom Metazoa; phylum Chordata; class Amphibia; order Anura; family Myobatrachidae; genus Crinia; species Crinia signifera. The sequence continues at coordinate 5,148,107 of NC_139218.1, forward strand.
CTAGGATGCTACATAGGGGCCGAGTGTAGGAAGAAAGGTCGGCACGGACTAGGATGCTACATATGGGCTAAGTGTAGGAAGAAAGGTCGGCACGGACTAGGATGCTACATAGGGGCCGAGTGTAGGAAGAAAGGTCGGCACGGACTAGGATGCTACATATGGGCTAAGTGTAGGAAGAAAGGTCGGCACGGACTAGGATGCTACATATGGGCCGAGTGTAGGAAGAAAGGTCGGCACGGACTAGGATGCTACATATGGGCCAAGTGTAGGAAGAAAGGTCGGCACGGACTAGGATGCTACATAGGGGCCGAGTGTAGGAAGAAAGGTCGGCACGGACTAGGATGCTACATATGGGCCAAGTGTAGGAAGAAAGGTCGGCACGGACTAGGATGCTACATAGGGGCCGAGTGTAGGAAGAAAGGTCGGCACGGACTAGGATGCTACATATGGGCCAAGTGTAGGAAGAAAGGTCGGCACGGACTAGGATGCTACATAGGGGCCGAGTGTAGGAAGAAAGGTCAGCACGGACTAGGACGCTACATAGGGGCCAAGTGTAGGAAGAAAGAATGGTGAGGACTAGGATGCTACATAGGGGCCAAGTGTAGGAAGAAAGGTTGGTGAGGACTAGGATGCTACATAGGGGCCAAGTGTAGGAAGAAAGGTTGGTGAGGACTAGGATGCTACATAGGGGCCAAGTGTAGGAAGAAAGGTCGGCACGGACTAGGATGCTACATAGGGGCCAAGTGTAGGAAGAAAGGTTGGTGAGGCCTAGGGAGCTACGTAGGGTCAGTGGGCTTTGGGATTGCCCCAGTTAGCATGTATGTAGCAGGCAGGATCCAGCGCCAGTCAGTGTTGCTTTCAGACCAGCCAATACCAAATCCAAAGTATAAGACGGGGCTATATCAGTGTGTAATAAACAGGAATATCTACGTCAGGATCCTGGGTTACACTAATCTCTGTATCCTGCCGTCCGAATCGGCTCTGTGCGAACACTATTTCCAGGGTTACAAATGCCGGGTAGGGGCTACAATGCTGGAAGAAGTCACAGACTTCAGATAATAGCATCTGTCATCCAAATCCACAGAACGACCACAGCCAGAGAAGACAGAAAATTTCAGAAATACAAATATCAGCGGGTTCTATAATTACTTTGCCTCATCACACTTCCCCAGCCTCTTCCTAGCTACGGACGGACCCAATAGAAACTTTCTGTTATTTTAACGTCAAATATTCAGCTTTAAAAAATAATAATTTTTTCGAGAATAAAATATTTTATTTTGGGAAATCTCAGTGTAAAAGATACTGAACCGCAAAGCCGCAAATATTTCTACAGCTGCGATGAGAAAATATCACTAGCACGGCTGGAAACGGAAATAATTAGGAATTCGCTGCGCCGTTAGAGTGCAATCCTTTAGGACAAATGATGATGCAGTGTGTAACCCTCACATCCCGCGGTCATATTAACCCCATGCCTCCCAATATTTGATTGCAATGGTCTCCAGCATCTGGCTGTTGTGACTGCAGAGCTGACCGTCGGCGCGCGTTGTCGGACAGAATAAGGTCCTTGATTTGTGGCAGAATAGGGGAGAATTCAGTCGGTGTGAAGCGATTTTAGTGGTTACGGAGGAGTCTGGAAACACTCTTTGGATCAGTTGCTGTAATTGCAGACTTGCCCCCCCCCCCCCCATTAATTCTGGGGATGTTGTAGGCATGTCAGCTCTGAATAACAGCAGCAGGACTATCCTGGAATAATGTGAGGACTCTGTATACAGCTCCCAGCAAATACAAACAATATTTTAGAGGTGTCTGTAGGTGATTTAGGATCAGGAGAACAGAGCAGCGCAGTGTTTCGGCCCAGATGGTGACCGGCCGGGGGGGATAAGAATGGTACGGCCTGGATTCGGGAAAGGAGCACACACACACGTTCCAGGAGTCTTCCTATAAATGAGTGAGGAGCACATCTCCCAGCGGTGTCCTCTAATTAGGGGGAAAGGACAAGTTTTGGGCAGGAAATGTCAGGAATTCCAGTTTGATCTCAGGTTCCCGACTGGTTTATTTATAAAACCTCTGACACTAGTCACCGTCAGGGAGCTAATCCCCAAAATGCAGGTATTAGTGCTGGGAGGAGCCGCTGATGGGGGTGAGGGGGACACCCCGTGTCTGGCAGGGAGGAAATTCCCACTGACCGCGGAGGCCGCGGCCTTTCCCTCCTTGCACTACTCAGCACATCGGAGGTCGGGGATATTTATAGAATTCCTAATTAGGAGAAATCAGGAACGGTAGATTATTCTCTGAGACTTCAGCCCAAATCCTATTATTATCTAATATAATGTGAGTAATGCGGCATCAAGGCAGCACTGTACAATAAGGAACCTGGCAAGTCAGGCTGGACAAATGGGACGCTTCATTGTAGCTGCAAAAGTCAATCTGAAAATTAAAATTAATTATTATAAATTTGACCTTAATCATATAAATCTTTTTTTATTTGAGAAAGTTACATAATTTTGTTGTTCAGCTGCCACGGAAACGTGAATAGTATCTCCAATGAGCCACGTTTACATTATATATATATATATATATATATATATATATATATATATATATATACACACACATATATACACACACACACACATATATATATATATATATATATATATATATATATATATATATACACACACA